>NW_009709899.1:8589-31998 GCF_000703405.1 Apaloderma vittatum | reverse complement strand
CACTCTTTCTTGTCTTACAGACAGCCTGATTAAGCATGTAGTTTGATCCTTGTTTTCTGATGGGTACTTACCTTTCAATTTAAGGTTCTGGAGCCGACCTGAAATTGCCTCAGGAGTTATTCCAAGCTGCAGAACTGCACAATAGCAGTTTATAGCACTGAGACAGTTTCCTAAAATTTATTTAAAAAAAGAAGGCTCATAAACAAACAAGAACTGCCACACTGGAATAATGCACATATGCAAGTGATGCCATCATTCAGTGGTACTTGTTCTCTGAGCTGCAAAATCTCTTCAACAGCTTTTATGTATGGTCTTTTACCATGTCTGATGTGATTCACATGGTTGAATGTAGGGATATCCACTAGAGATATCTATCTACATTCTCTTCATGACCCCTAGGATGAAAAAGCCAGGTTTAAGGTATGTTTAATTTCATCCTCAATCTGATCTCTGAAATATTCTGGATAAATCAAAACCATTGTTTGTTCTTCACTCATTACAGAGGGAGCCTAGCCTGGCAAGCTGTGCTGTAGGCAGGTATCATAGAATCATAGAATGGCCCAGGCTGGAAGGGACCTTGGAGATCATTTAATCCAACCTCCCTGTCATGGGCAGGGACGCCTCTCAACTAGATCAGGCAACACATGGGGACCGAACGGGGACAGTGCAGAAGTTTAAAGTGTCCTAACTGACATAACCGTAGCCACAAGATTTTTGACGGACCCAGGCCTTCTTTACTCAAGGTATCATCACATCTGCTTTTAAAGCAACATCTTCCTATTCTTAAAATGATGAAAATTTTTGTGTCTTTAACTATTTATTTTTTTTTCTGAAGACCTGCAATCTGTTAGGAACCACAAGCTTGTCTGTTTCTGTTGAAATCTGTTAAACACTAAATTATGATTCTTAAGTTTATATAACTGATTCTTTACCAGCAATTATTAAAGCTAAGAAAGTTCAGGGATTTCTCCTGTTACTCATGATGCAGTCCTTTCCCTTGGTAAATCTATTTTACATCCTATGCCTGAAATGTGTTTTGTATGCTAGAATTAATGGTTTCCTACAGTGTTGAGGATACAGAATGTTTTCTAGTGTATTGATTTATTATAATTTTTCAAGCATTTATAAGAAAATCTATGTTTTCTAAAGTAATAAACTTGACACAAAAAAGTAATAAATAAAATAGACAATTATTTCAACTTAATTGTGAATGTAAAACTGCTAACATCAGTGATCTCTTAATCACAGACTCATCTTTTTAAACCTAATATTATGAGTGGTGGTTCCTGTTTCATTAAATGATTATTTTAAAGGAGAAACAGATTTTCTTTAACATTACTTTCCCACTTACAAAATTTCAAGAAAAATTCCTAATAAAATTCTAGCAGGTAATCATTTCTAATGATAATGGCAATTTATTTGAGACATAAAAGGTTATCTAAATTATTGTTCTTTTTATACATAATCTTAAAAAGAGAAAAAAATAGTTTATACAGTCAAGGAGATTTTGAGCTCAGAAAGAGGCATAAATTTCTACAGGGCATAAAGTAAGCTAAATTTGGATTTAAACACATGACTCTGTTGAAGTCAATAGCTAATTCTTTGATTCCATAATCCCTGAAATAAATTAAGATATTTTTTTATTTGTCTTGATCCCATGATTCAGTAGGATAGTTTTCTGATTCAGCTGGTATCAGAAGAAAAGGGTTTGGTATCACTTCCATGGGAACAATTAAACATATCCTCAGGGATTTTGAAAGGTATACTTGGAAAAAAATACAGTAAAAATATTTTAAACAAGTGTATTTTTATTTTTGGTCAACATTAAAACAATTTTATATTCTTGCACCAACATTTCAATGAGATAGAAGTTAAAAAATTTGGGGTTTTTTCCGACATTTGTATTTTGATATCTGTATTTTACCAAGTCAAATATCCCTATGAAACTTTGAAACTTTGTCTTTGTTTACTCTAACTTTTTAACTAAAAATACAGTTTTGCTCTTTCCAGAATTATTTTTCATTTTCCTTATGATCTGAATTCATCTCCTCCAGAGTGACATGACCCTGTTTGATATGAAAAACAAACAGGAGAGAGATGAATCTGCGTTTCAAAAAGGACAGGCATCTATTTTCTTAAGCTGTATATTGTCAATAAAAAGAAAAGGTCATTTTGGAAATCCGCATGTTGCTGTATTGATATTTAATGAAAACTGGACAGCTAGAGTATGCTGAAGGTATTCTAGTGTGACATTCTTTAAAATAAAGGGCAAGAAGTGTTACATAAAAGGATGACTGAACAAAGATGAACATGGGAGTCCTCTGGCGTATCCCAAAATCATGTAACAGATACATACATTTGCCAAATTTAAAGAGGCTGTATTGATTATACGATTTCTGGAAGCTCATAATTTAGCCAAATCTGGACATATTTTCATGGCAAAAAGGAAAGGAATACTTAACACACAAGGGTCTTATGTTTCCAGGCTTCAATAAAGTGCTGGACATTCTCACTGAAATAAATACATCTATGTTCAGCAAAGACGAAATGTGTTTTTACTTTAGTTCATTCACATAATCAGTTCTGCGATTTTTATTATTTTTTTTTACTATTTAGCATGTGACACTTTAGAGAATTAATATTTACCAGAATAAAAAAAAACCCTGAAGAATGTTGCAATGAATAGGGGTTTACAACTCTGTTCATATGAGAAGCGTACAGATAAGTAAGCAGATGTATTTTATGTCCTCATTCCTTTTTATTTGCGTAACAACTCATCAGAACAAAGACTTCTTATAAAAGGGCTATCCAATTAAACTATGGGTCCATACAATTTCATTTTACTCAATACCAGGAAAATGAGTAGAAAAGATACATCTGTCCAAAAATATTAGTATGTCAAAAATTAATCTTGGAAATTCCTTTCTAGCATTGCTTGTTAAGGCTGAGGTGGTTTTATCACTTCTTATCTTAAGAGTAACTGTGTAATTGCATACTATATTTCTTAACCTCAGGTTACTTTCTCTAGTTATATAAAAATTGTTATAATGATGTGAAAGCAAAATGGAAATATTTTTTTTAATATCTTTGAACTACCAGTAAAATACTACTTTTTGTGTATACTTCAGCAAACCCTTTCAAAATTTTGATTTAGACACTGTTTCATTTTACTTATAAGAGAAAGCTATTGTTTATAATTGATTGACAAGTAAATCTTGCGTAGGGTCCTGAATTTGTGAGATTTTTCAAGTGCTTGAAAGCACTTGAATATTGTAATGGTAAGATAAAATTTTCATGCTGAGCTACATACTGTAGATAGGCTTTCAATGTTATTTCTTCCACATCATTTCCGCTTCAATTGTTAGAATTAAGTGTACTGTTAGTTATACAAATCATGATTTTCCCATCCTATGCCCAGCCCTGTTATTAGATGAACTTATCTGTGCAGGGATCTTTTTTAAAAGCTCTGGTAGTAGGTAGAAAGTTTAGACAGAGAGAATGGCTGCATATATTAGTAGTTACTTAAGGCTTATCATCTTTCAAATTTTATTAAAAAGACCTTAAGGTTGTTCTTTTATGCCTTTTTACTGGACATCTAACTATTGGATCAATCTAAAAGGAACACTCTGTTCCATTTCTTCATTGCTCTCTCTCAAAGGAACATTCATTTCCATAGAGCATCTGTGAAATATGGACCTGGAGAACTACCAAGTCACATTTACAAATGAAACGTACAAGATATCTCACTGTTCCTCCTACATATAAGCATGTTCTACTCTTGTCAAGGTATATGGATATGTATGTATGTCATACGCAAAATCAGTTTTCAAATATAGAATTAACTCAAACCCATGGAGACATTAGCTCATTATCTGGTCTCTCCAGAATCCTTTCTAATTAAAATGGATACAGGGAGAATATTCATACAACCAAGTGTAAAAATTTATGGAGCAAATGATGTGGAATTAACATGCAATCAGAGACATGCATGTTAATGGAAAACAAGAAAGCTGTTCAGAGTTGAGATTTTATAATCAGTTAAAGTCAATTACAGTAAGAGAGAGTTTAAGTTCAGCTTTTGTTAATTATGCCAGTATTGTGTAAAAGAGTAAGGTTAATTTTAATTACATATTTGTGTTCTATCTAATCTATTACACCTAAAATTTTTATACCATTACAGAATAGATAATCATCTACTGTCACAGAATAAGCTTTGATTTACTGCATTGACATTTGAAACTTATTAGTGTTATGATGACTGACACTTTGTATTTATCTTGTGATTGATACAGGAGGAAGATAAGCTTTGGCAGCATAATAAAAAGGAAGGAAAAAAAATGACAAAACCCACACAAACATTTAAAATGTCTTCATTTATTAAAAATAGGAGAGTCAAATTCAGAGACAATCTGGAATTTGAAATCATGAGAGACCACAATTAGCTGAAGATATGTGTGAGTTTAACCAGAAGAGAAAAAATGTGCTTTAAAACATAGTTACATTTAACATAACTGTACTGTGTAGAACTTTTTTTCGTATTTTTTTCTTTCTTTTTTGGTAATATTGTTTGGGAAATTTGCAGTTTGTGTTATTTGTATATGCCCAGAGACTAAACTACCCTTTTCAGGTGTCATCTTGAAACTGGGCTGGAGAGCTAGTGGTAGTGTTTAAATGTTAGCATGGGTGAGTAGTACTGTAGCAAGCCTGTGCTCATCACATGTTCCCAATGGCTGTGCCCAAATCAACAGAAGTCAATAGGAATCAAATGCGAAAGTGACAAGGAATAGGCGCAGTGAGGTTCACAATGGATGTCATCTCATTTACTTAACACAGAAATGTTAAATTAAAATGTGCCATAGTTTTAACAAGTGACAGCTAACAACATTGGCCTGAAAAGGGAGAAGTGGCATTTGAAACGTTCCCTCTTTGCTAATTGCAGTAAGTGACGAATTTGCTACCAACATCAACACTGCAGAATGGACCTTTTAAAAGAGAATCAAAGTCCTCATTAGGTTTGCTTTTATGGACCCATTGAAGTATGTGGATATACATCTGTACAACATATACACAGAGCACACTGAACTGAAAACTTTTGTGATACAAACGTCCTCGCTCAGCCCACTGATTTGTTAAAAATGAAACATTTTTTTGAAAAGTTTGGACTTTATTTAAATTCATGTATAATAAAAATTGAAACAGAAATTTAGCAGTATCATTTTTCATTCTGAAATTATTTTTAATTATTATTTCATTCATTATATTTTTATTTAATACGTAAGTATTTTTTTCCATAAACTCAAATGGTAGAGAAGAAAATGTCTTCTCAAAAGGAAAAGTTTCAGTTTTAGCATAACAACAACAGCAGATTAAATTGGTTACCTACTAAGGTGAGGGTTTTTTATCACATCCATCTGTAGGGATTCATAAGTTTGCATTAATGTTCAGAAAATTTTATCTAGGTATCTTAGTATGTTATATGATATGCCATCATACTTGAATTCACTTAACATTTAATGCTTTTTAAAATTATTTTATTTTATAAAAAATGAATGCTTATGTTCTGTTCTTCTGATGAAGACAGCATATTAGGGATTTGTCATGTAAAACTCTATTTCTTGGATTATTAAGTTAATATTCTCCAAACAAATGATCAATAACATATGAATTTTGAGATGGAAGGGAATATTATTCTAAAAGATCTGATAAATTTTTTACACTTTAAGAAATTTTTAAATATGGATATATGGGAGGCATCCATTTATTGAGATTAAGATTTAAGTATCTGATAGCAAAATCTTGAGGAATTCAGACATTTGTGGCTTTCTGTTTTTCTCTCAAGGCCTTCCTTCTCAAAAATGACTTTATTTATTTTTTAAAAGATGAACGCTAATGTAATCAGTGTCCTACACCATGAAGTATTGACTTTTTTTGTTTAAATTCTAAACAAATGTTAACAAGAAAGCACTTTAAAAACCACCTTTCACTGTAAAGATCTCATCTTCAATTCAAGGGATCAAACACAGGAAAACTAATTAGGATGCCCTTAACATTTTTCTAAAGAAGGGCAGAAGCAAAATATTCCAACAAGTTCCTTGCAAAACAATGGGAAGATAATTTGGTAATACTATAAGTGGATTGCACTGCTTCACTTCCCCTGATACGATCACTTACTGCAGCATTTTCCTTTGAAATAACAGTTTTCGTGCTCCACTGTTGCTAAGATTGATGAAGGTTGGTGTCACTTTCCCTTCCAGTCACTGTCAGCTGCTGCTCTTTAATACTGCAGTCTGGCTGCCAGCGAGCGTTCACATCCTCACTTTGCAGCTTATCAGACTCTCCAGTGGCATCACTTGCTTTATAATGCCCAGTTGCTTTGCAGTTAGGGCCCCACTTAGAAGAATTTGACCCATAAACTGATAATGGAAATGAATAATTAGCAGAGATGCATGAGATTCTTCATCAAACTTTTGTCATTAGATAAAAAACAAATGGATGTTTTTCGTAATCTCAAATTTTCCTATGCTAGCTAGGAAAGTGAAAATAATGACATAGATATGCAAGCAATCTGTAATCAGGTATAACTTTTAAGGGCTAGAATATTAATCACACTACTGATGGTGTAGTGGTATTAAGTATGATTTTATGGGTATGTCCTCTTGATTTCTCTAATAATAATTAACCTAATCATTGAGAGTACAATTCTTTTTCTCTGTCAGTCATAGGACTTTTGAAAGAGCGTGTAGTTATAATTTGTCTTTTAGTCATTCTTATTGAATCCATCCTTCCAGAAGAGAAAAATACAAAAAGGAGGACACTACTTGGTAAAGCAAGGAAATAACATGTGGACGATCAGTTGTGTACAACTCAGGCTCACTTTGAGGGCTATCTGCCATCGTCTGTATCTGCAGTGAGTTACAGGTAAAATACAATCCTTGTCACATCAATGAACCTCGTTATAGCCTGGTTGTCAAAGCCACTACCATCAAGAAGTGTTACCATTCTGTAGCATCCAAGTAACAAAACAGACTGCTTGAATTCCCACAAGTTTGTTACATTCAATCTCTTTTATAGGCAAAAGCAACACAGAGACTAGAGTTCATTGTTAGCCTAACTGGAACCTTCACAGACTAATCCTTATGACTCTGATCAAAAATGGCAACAACGTGTCTCATATTTCAGATTAGAATCAGTTTAAATGATACACATAGAAGTTTTTAGCACCTATCTCTTCCTTCCTGGTGCTGTACTCACCTCTGGGGCCTCTAGCAGATGGCCTCTGCCTCTTGGAAGGATATGAGGGGTCATCATCAACCTTCCGAGAGGTATTTTGATTAGTTTGCCAGAATGTTCTACACTTTTCTCTTCCATGACAAGCTTGCAGTCCCACATTACATCCCAGTTTTCTACATAATGTGAGTTGGGTGTTCCTATATATAAAGTAAATGTTCTGCATCCTCTTTGCTACTCCTATTTTGCCCGGCTCTCAAGGTTACATTGCCGATCACCAGCTGACTACTGATTATCTTCCTATATCCTCAAGACCTCCATTATTATCAGGTGACTGCACCTTCAAGTCGTTTGCTGTCGTCCCATGCCAGTAGTCCTCCATGCTATGTGCACAGTATTCAGCAGTCTTCCATATATTCAGACGAACCAGAGTAGTAAGAATTAGACAATTGCTGGTACAACCCAGTAAGATAAGTGTGGAAGCAAAGCTTGTGGCCTCGTGCAAGCAATGACCATGCCATATTTTCTGCGCTACAAGGCCATAGAGCTGAGTAGTTGCTTCAGTGATCAACAGGTTAGAATACACTGCAGAGCTGTGTAAAATGGCTAAGTGCAAGGATTATTTCTGCTTATTATGTCTTTTCTTTCTTTTCCTGTTTTTTTCCTAGACTTACTCATGTGTTAACCTAAGTGAGAGAAATTAAAGTGAAGGAACCTGTCCAAAGAGTAGCAAGGTTAGGTCAAGCATCTCTTGTTTTGAAGGATATGGGATGAAGTTAGCCAGGATGTTCAGAAGCTAGTTCATGTGAAAGTAATATATTTTAAAAAAACCTCACACGGTCCACAATTAAACAGAGCAAACAGAGAAAGTACAACGATGAAGGCAGAGCAATAAGATACAATCAATGGGAACGAATGACTAGATTACCAACTGCCGCTGGTATTTTGGAGACAATCTCATGTAAAAAAATATTTTTCCATCTCCAAAGCTCTTCAAATACAAATGTTCCTTCTGAGCAGTCCTCCCTAACTTGTGGGAGAAGATAGAAAGATAGTTTCGTGCAATACCTGCAAAGGCACACCTGTTAATGCAGAACACAAGTTTGCATTTTTCTGTGCCATAATTTAACTGTGAACTTACACAGCTGGAGGCCATCTCACAGTTTATTTGCTTAAACCCCTTATTTATTTCTAGCTGGGCTTTCATTACAATGATAATTCACTGACTATGTAGAAAATCATTAAGTACAGACAGAATGATTCATGTGGGAAAAAAAATGAAAATAAGGCCTTCCAATAATTATTTTTGTATTTGATGATATATAGGATAGACTCAAGATATTCCTAGGAGTATTCACCAGGTCTTTCCCTGATATTAGCAATTTCAAACTCTTGGCCAGTTAGTAAAATTCCAACGCAGGGACAAAAATGTTGACATGTTTAAGTACCTACGGGTACTTAACCTTGCATCACTCAGGGTCAGGACTGTTAACTACTGGCATTAAGTCTAATACTGCTTCAGGTTAAATACTTCTCAAGAGACAAAAACACATCCATTGTTATGGTTTGCATTGCGTTTAACAAAAGCTACAATGAACTTGACAGAAATCATGTGTATCTAAAAATTCCCTGCATGCAGCTGGATGCTAGAATTTTCCAAGCAGCAATTGTCTACTTGACAACAACAGAAGCTAGATGAATCTTGATGCAGCTAATAATATTTAATAAGTTTATATAAGGTATTCTGCTTTCAAGATGCTACACAAACATTTAGTTAACAGTACGAGGAAACCTCCACTATACACAAGATAATCCTAAGAGTCTGCTTCCTTTTACTTCCATATGGGAAACAAACTTGTTTTCATTTTAAATTTGAAATAATTTAAAATGAAAACAAGTTATTATACTTTTTTAAAAGAAGTATAAAACTTTGTTTCTCTAATTGATATCGCCTAAGGCCTGAGACCTAATAGTAGTTTTGGTTGGGTTTTGCATGCAGTAAGCTAATCAATTTATACTAAGTACCCAATCTTCTGTCTTATAAAACAACACCTTTAATAATGGAATTGTTCAAAGGACTGAGAGTTGTTTTTGCTGATCTCAGGAAATACGGTATCCTTTCCAGGATACCTAACTGGTAACCTGGAAAAGTATCTATATATAGAAGTTCTCTTTGGATGTAATTAGGTATGGCAAAACCATCTAGCTAATGAAAAAATTGTGATTTTCTCTGGGAAACAGAAATCAGTTTATATTTACTTTCAAAGGAAGAAGCCATGAGACACTTTTCATTCCACAGCAGTCAGGACTAGTTTACCGAACTGATGGGAACGAGCCATTGCAATAAGTTGTCTGCAAAGTGTCTTTGCTTCCTTTCCCCTCACACAGACTTCTTCCACAGTCTGTGCTCCATGGTGATACCATTTATGTTTATTTTACCTGAGGGTGGGGATCAGTTTTGCTCAAGGCTGGTTTGAGTTTCTACCATATCCTGTGATCTGTAAGTATCAAAAACCCCTACCAGTTTATTGGGTATTTGTCCTTTTCCCCTTGGAAGACCAATAAAATTTTCCTGTCACACAGGAACACATCCAGGTGGGTTTTGAATGTCTTCGGAGAAGGAGACTCCACAACATCCCTGGGCATCCTGTGCCAGGGCTCTGTCACCCTCACAGGGATAAAAGTTTTACCTAATTTTTTGTGGAACCTCCTATGTTCCAGTTTCCATCCGCTGCCCCTTGTCCTATCACTGAACACCCCTGAGAAGAGCCTGGCTCCATCCTCCTGACACTCACCCTTCTCATATTCGTGAACATTAATGAAGTCACCCCTCAGTCTCCCCTCCTCTAAGCTGAAGACACACAGATCCTTTAGCCTTTCCTCTTAAGGGAGATGTTCCACTCCCTTCATCATCTTTGTGGCTCTGTGCTGGACTCTTTCAAGGGTCTGCGATGGGCTCCTTCAAGAGTCTAGTTTAGCTATGAGGATGCTGCAGGAGACAGTGCCAAACGCTTTACTGAAATCCAGATAAACCACGTCCACTGCACAGTCACCCTTCATCCACCTGGTTATGTCTTCATAAAAGGCTGTCAGGTTGGTCAAACATGACTTCGCCTTGGCAAAGCCATTTTGACTGCTCCTAATTATCCTCTTATCGTTGATATGCTTAGAGACAGCACCAAGCATAACTTGTTCCATCACCTTTCCAAGGATGGAGGTGAGGTGGAGTCATCACTCTTAGAGAGGATATAATTCAGTTTACTTTTCTAAAAGTAACTTAAGTGAGTAATTGTAGTTTCAGTGGTGTGTAAATTTACAGCACATTTTCTATCCTTTCTTTCATGCTTATTCTTATCCGGTGTGTCTTCATAACAACAGCACCAAGGAACTCAGCTCTAGTGGAAGGCCAGTGAGTCCTGGCTGATTGTAATGAAACTTGTTGATGAACCTACCAGTGATAAATTTGACCTTAGAGGAATTTCAGCTGTAAATCAGTTTTTAGGTTGCCTTGCAGTGATTTGGCCCTGACTAGAGGCCAGTAGCTCATCAAAGCCGCTCTCTCACTCTCCTTATTTTTAGGCAGACAGGGGAGAGGGAAGATATAATGAGAGGCCTATGGGCTAAGATAAAAGCAGTTTAATACAGCAAAAGCAAAGACCATATGGTGAAGCAAAGCCAGATAAAGTTTATTCTCTACTTCCCATCAGCGGGCGATGTCTGACTGCTTTCCGAGGAAGCAGGGCTCCAGTACGCATAGCAATTGCTCGGGAGGACAAATAAAAATAGGCAATGCCTCCTCACTTCCCTCCTCCTTCTCACTTTTATATCTGGGCTAAAGTTATATGGTACAGAATACCCCTTTGGTCTGTTTGGGTCAGCTGGCCCGGCTGTGTCCCCTTCCAAGATGTTGCCCACCCCCAGCCTGCTGTTGGGGGAATGTTGGAAAACCACAGCCTCGGTGCTGTGTGAGCACTGCTCAGCAGTAGCCAGAACACTGGGGTGCTATCAACACCCTTCTAGCTACCACTCCAAAAACACAGCACCGAGAGAGAGCTGCTGTGGGAAGATTAACATCCCTTCAGCCTGACCTTGAATACAATTAGGCTGCTGTACCTTTTCCCAATGAGAAAGTGGCAATTACCTCGGTTGTGTTTTTGAGGAGAAATCGGTCAAAAGACAAGTTTTGGTGCTGATAACACCAAGGTCACGGGTTCATTCCCCATATGAGCCACCAAAAAGACTGTTGTGGTTTGACTCTGGCCGGCAGCCAGATGCCCACACAGCTGCTCTGTCACCACCCCTTCTCTGTCTGCTGGGGAGAAAATATATCAAAGGGCTCAAGGTTTGAGATAAGGACAGGGAGATCACTTTTGGTTACCATCCCAGGCAAAACAAACTCAGTTTCGAGGAAATTAGTTAGATTTATTAAAAGAACAATTCAGAGAAGAGTAGTGAGAAATAGAAAAAAAAACAGACCTTAAAAGAAAAAAAAATCTTCTCCCAATCCCTCCCTTCATCCTGGGTTTAACATCAATCCTGGTTTCTCTACTTCCTCCCCCTGAGTGGTGCAGGGGGACAGGGAATGGGGGTTACAGTCAGTTCATCTGATGTTGGTTCCACCAATTCTTCTTCCTCTGGGGGAGGGCTCCTCACTCTTGCCCAGGGCCATTGTGGGATCCCTCTCACAGGAAACAATCTTCACATACTCCTCTCCACATGAGTCAATCCACGAAGGGCAATTCATGACAATATGAGACACCTCACGAGGGGCAACCCACCCCTCGTGAGTCTGGGGTGCAGTCCTTCAGGGAAACTGCTCCAGGGTAAGTCCCCTGCGGTGTCACAAAAGTCCCACCAGCCAACCTGCTCCAGCGTGGGCATTCCTTTCTTCCACTGGCTACAGGTTCTAGCAGCGACATGCTCCAGTGTGGGCTTCCCACGGGCTACAGCCCCCTTCAGGCATCCACCCATATGGCGTGGGGTTCTCTACCCCGCGGTGGACATCTACACCCCACCCATGGGCTGCAGGGGGACAACCCGCTTCCCCCTGGGCTTCATCACGACCCAGGGGACTCTCTGTCCCAGCACTTGGAGCACATTCTTCCCTCCTCCTTCTTCACTGACCTTGGGGTCTTCACATATTCTCACTCCTCTCTCTCTCTGCCAGTTGTTGTGTGGTGAGTTCTTTTTCCCTGTTTCTTAAATATGTTTTCACAGAGGTGTTCCTCTCCTATCATTACTGACAGGCTCAGCCTTGGCCAGAGGTGGGTCCCTCTTTGGAGCCAGTTGGCGTTGGCTCTATCAGACTTAGGAAGCTTCTAATATCTTCTTGCAGAAGCCCTACTGCCCCCCCACCAAAATCCGGCCAGGCAAACCCAATACATACATATAAAAAGTGGCCCATGAGAGCTAGGGGTCAACATCTTTTTGTTAAGCCTAAAGGCAAAAGAAATGAGAGAGAAGTAAAATTAACTTGCTGTTACTCTGAACTAGGTAAGGAGAAAGGCATATGTATAGTCCAATAGTCACTGTTTAGTCATGCTACGGTTTTAACCAGCTCTAACAGGAAAGTCCTGTGCTGCTGCCCAAGGCTCCATCAGAACAGAGACTGAAACAAATCTGAAACTTCTTCCAATCTACTGTGAATCAGTAATCTTTAAGATTTTAAAAAGAAAAAAAAATAGGCATGGCATTTTGCCCGCCCATGAAGTCCACATATCTCAGTCTTCTGTGATTATTCAAAAATGCCCCTTAAAACCCAATCAGTCTGCCATCAGATCTTGATTTCTGTCATCAAGACCAAAGACTGTCCCATACTTGTGTACTACCAGAAAAACACTGCAGTTAAGTCACATCTAAAAAAAAAAAGAAGCTTTAGGAGGTCAGTGACCTTTTGTGCTTTATTTAGACACCTTATTCTGTGTCTTCCTTAGTTCTTTTGTGGATTTATCCCTTAATAAGTATCTCTGAACCTTTGCCACCTTTGAACATGCTCTTACACTTCTTAATTACCTAGACTTTTTTTAAACCCGTTCATTAACCCAAGATAGAAAGTTATGAAATATACAGAATATGTAAAATTGATTTCACAATGCATCACATGCAGTTCAGTGCTAGGGACCTAAAAAGAGTTCCTGTGAAAAAAATAATTACATGGAAGTGAATTTTAGCATAACAAGAGATATAATTTCCGGAGTTTTTGAATTGAGATACTTTAGAGATCAAAGAGCTATCCCTTTATAACATTTAATATAAGAACAAATTATTTTTTTTCCTAAACATTATTTCTTGAGTTACAGTGCATAGCTAAGTCTGTGCAGAAACTTTTTATTTTACTTTAAAAGTAAGTTAATAAAGACAATTAAAAATTAATTTTCTTCAAAAAAATGAGCAAAGTAAAAAGAAACTGTCAGCTGGTAGATGAAATTTAAGATGTGAAAACATTGCTACCTGACATGTTATTACAAAATATTGCTGAAGTATGTTTATCTTTAGTATTTAAGATGAACTTTATAATAGAGACGGTCACTAGCACAGTAACTCATGAAACACTGCAGGTGTTTCATGTTCATTTTTCCAGGTATTATCATGAAAGCAATCCACTCTTTTACATAAAATAACTGTTTTCTTATCATCGCTACATACCCAGATATTAACTACTGCCAGTGATATAACCTCTGTGTATCTACTTTAACTGACTTAACTGAACTGTTCTGAAGATTTCAGACACCATAAATTACAGATTTCTACACTTTTTTTTCCAGATCATGAGATAAGATAGTTATTTTATCGTTCAGGTCACATTAGAGAGCTTGCCAATTTTTCCTGAGTTACTGATATTTTAGAGAGGGCAGTAGCTACAGACCTCAGTGAAAATCTGTAAAATTCCAGCATAAAAATAAATAGATAGGTAGGTAAATAGGTAGACAGATAGACAGATAGATAGATGATAGATAGTTAGATAGATAGATAGATGATACATAGAAATTAAATCTGTTTTATGCTGGTTACCTGTAGCTGAAAGATGCCTTAGAATTACAAGGTCATTATTTTGCCACTTAATTCTAGTAACATAATATGACTTTTAGATTGTGTATGAAGGCAATGAAATAAAGTCACAGTGTTGCACAATACTATGGGTAATTATTGGTGAAGTTTATAAACCTTCTGATCAATTTAAGCCTTCAGAAAGGCAATAAACTCCCATTAATGCATATATTGTGGGCAAGAAAAGGAAACCATAAACTTTTTAATGTTGAAATATTTATTAAACTGACTTCAAAGGTTGATAATTCCTTTTTTGACTTATAAACTTGTCCAAAAAAAACCCCAGTTCTCTCCCTCAAAAAAAAAACAAAATCAAAAGATCTAAACTAAAAGCGTAAGGGAATAAGGTCTGTGGCATCAGTTAGTTAGCTGGTTCTTGTGGGGTTTTTGGAGAGAGAGGGGAGAAAGGGACAGTACACTGCAGAAAGACATAGAAATGCTGTCTTATATGGCCTTCCAAAGAGTTCAGAGCACAAATCCTTGATTCTTTTAGGAGTACTTTAGAAAAAGAAATAATGAAGTACCAAACCAAAGCTGACCAAATAACTTTTATACCTTTGTTATTATTCCATATAGGCAGGGGGGTTTTGGTACCTGCGAATACAGTTGGTGATTAGCATTGCCTCAAAGAGATTTTATCCCATGGATGTGTAATTTCCTTAATACTGGCAATATGCATAGAGGACATAGTGTGCATGTGGCTGACTGCTGTTTGGTATTCGTGAATACACGATTAATGCAGGAACATTCTCCATTACAGGCTCCATGAATGGATAAAATAGTTAGCAATGCTTGTAATTTGTCTGTATTTTCCAGCACTGCTAAAATGCCTGTAAAGTTAAATATTTAACCACACTGATTTCAAGAAATATGCAGGCCAGTGAGAGGAAAATTCAGGCCAATGGTAAAAGATTACTTCTACATAGTTATACTCAGAAAAACAAGCTACTTTTTTATCATGTTATCTCTGGCACATGGCTTATTAGGTATTAGATTTCACAAGTTTCAAGTCACATTATTTATTCATTTTATAAACTTGGTGCTCTGTATCTGCTTGCCTGAGTTGATACCATGATCTTTCACTGCCTTTGAGTTATACATAATAGATACCCATCAGAAGGTGCAGCACTGACATAAGCAAGTGTTTCTGAATGCAAGTCTTTGCGTGCTTACTGTTTTCTGTGGTGATATGTGGTGTGATGTCTCTTCTTGTCATAAAGGAAGGTACTAACACAGCATCTAAACAGTTTTTCTGCAATATTTACCTTTCTTTAAGAACAGATAAGACTTCCTGTCTATTTTGGAAGCTTCTGTCAATCAGAAAGACAGCTTGTTTTCCATTTGGGTATAATTTCTGGGATCTCTCATGTTTTTACGTTTTCTCTTTAGGTTCTAAAAGAGGGGAACACATTTCAGAAATTTGCAGTCGACAGATGGCAGGAGAATCTGAAACAGAAGGAGAGTGAAAGGATCAGAGGAGCAGCATTGATCCTTTTGTTACAACACAGTGCTAGCTCACCTTGGGATGCTGTATCTCTTCCTTATCCAGTAAAAGTGCCCAAAAACAAAGAACTGCTGCCTTGGTGTTACTCTAGGCTCCCAGATTTGAGAACCTTTAGCTAAAATCTGTCTTCTAAAGCTGGCGAGCAGTTTTTCTATCTGGAAAACCACCAACTGTGACAGAGACAGCAGCAACCCATGCACTGCACATTACAGGCTTTCTACACAAATAGCCATCATCCCAGGATAGGACAGAGTTTACCATGAAGGTGCTGGTCATTCATGATGTACAAACTATGGATTTAGGGGGAGAAATAATACATTAATTAATCACATTACTTAATCCTTTCATTCAGCAGGCAAAGGATCCAAGGAGAGCATCAGCTGTGTTGACTGTGGATGGTTCCCTTGTCCAGGTGACACTATGAGGCAACACTATGATCAAAGCTGGGGAAGAATATTTGTGGAGGAGCCTCAAAAGAAATCAAAGAGCCCACTCAGTCATATCCTTCTGCTGGATCAACATCAAAGAGGATTATACTGACACTTCTGTTGTTGTTGACATTAACATGAAGGAACATAGCACTTCAGTACTGGATTCCCTTATTTTGTAATTATAGTTGTAATAACAACTTCTGGGCTGGAAGGATTCATGCCCTAGCTGGGAGGTGAATCTGCCCAAGCTACAGATTTGAGTACCATTAGTGTATTTTGAACAGAAAAGTGGCTACTCCAGGCTGTGAGTTTCACTGTGAGTTATTTTACCTTGGATGAGAAGAAGCGCTGGATAAATTCAAGGTGTTTGTTCTGAATCTTTGAAGTACATTACATCACTGCATCATATTGCACTACAACAGCTAAGGCTCTGTTCATTTCCTTCTTTTTTTACTGTTGCAGAAAGAGAGAAATATAGACCAGCTATCAACTGGTAATTACTGAATTTTCCAAATTTTTTAATGATTTCAGTGATTGAAATTGAAATTTTAGGTATGTTGCACACAAGGAATGTGGTCTAAAGTACTTTTTTTTTAAAAAAAATGAACCTTTATGTAAAATGATTTATTTATTAATTGATTTTCAGAATACTGACAAGGCAGTACAAATCACCAATAGATAATGAAAATGAGGATTCCTTGATGAAAAGTGTTAAGTTGGTCAGAAAACTATCTTGTTCAGAAGAAGTTGTAAAACCTATGGATTGTTTTAAAAAATGTGCTTATAAAAGTTGGTAGTTAGATGGGAATATATATCAGTCCCAAAAAGTGTGTAGAAAGTGGGATATCAATAGTGAATATGAGGAGGACAATAATAAGATACTATTTCTTTTTTTTTTATGTTAAGAAGAAGACCAGTAATATTATTTTTCTGATTTCAGTGATAAGGAGTAAAAGAAGACAGTCTATAGAAGGACTGCTTCTCCGGGGAAGCATTAGCTTCTCTGTGTTGCAGGAGCACACAAAAGCTAACGCATACCTGAACACAGCTCCAGCTTTTGCTGATAACTTTTACAGATGTGCTGTAATAAAGAACAAGGTGAATGGGTTATTGGCAGAGGGATTTGAGCCATGTAGTTGAATGAACAGAATTCGACAAAATGCTTCACTAGAGGTAAGGAAGAACGTGGACTGGATACTAGAAAACCAAGACTCTCAGGGAGAAGGAGTGGTGTATGGACTCTCAGAAATCCCCTGGCAGAGAAAATGGTTTAATATAACTGAAACTTAAAAAAAAAATAAAATATTGTAAATACTGGAAAGGCGGTAACAGTCTCAATCAAGAAATGAGAAGAGGTTTTAACTGGAGACCAGGGAGAGCTACTAATGACATCCAGTCCCCAGTCATTTGTGATCGCATTTTGCTTTTTCTATGGTGTCCTAGAGATCTTGTTTCATCTTCCCTGATTCTGCTTTTGCTGAGGTTTCATGCATTATTTAGCTTTTACGGTGCTTAACTGTTTACAGCACACTAATAAAGAAGACCAGAAATGAGTGTGGATATGCAGTACATAATATATGAGTAGTAAAGCAACTAGAAAGTCATATTATATCATTTCTCTGTACAGAAGTATTCGAATGTCAGCTAATACTACAGTCTTGCTCAGAGAGATCTGTTAAATGATGGACATCAGTACAAAATGCCTATAAAACTTTTCTAAAACTTTAAATGTTTACTTTCGGTTTTGGTAATTACTCAGTAGATTAGTCATGCTTTCATATGTATTCTAGTTTTTTTGAGTATTTGTCAATAAATGAATTTTTTTCTTTATTGGAAGTGTTTAAGTTTAACAATACTCTTCAGCCAGGACCATTTTGGTTTTATTTTTTCCTTTGTGGAGCACTCACTACTTCTTACACTGTGAACCTTTGATCTCCTTTCCTCCAATTTCTCCTAATTACTCCACCAGCTAGAACAAACCAATTTGTTTTGTTACAAGCTCAGTGTGATTATCTTCCATGTGGAAACAGCCAAGCTACACAAGGGCTGATAAATGAGCCATTTATTTGATACAGTAATAATCAGATTTATCAGAGGCCTGTGCATTGGCTGTGTTACAGATATATTAATCAGAAAACTTAAGCTGAACTTCCTCAAGGTGACAATTTGCTAGGTCTTTCCTGAAAGCCCATTTTCTTCTGTGCTAAGTATAATACTTTGATAATTATAAGCTATTGTGAACAGCCTTTAAGACACCTTGAAAAGACTTTTACCTTTGACTCAGACCATTTTTTTTTTAAGGCAGCATTCAGGTACTGTTTATTCTTTTTTAGTTCAGTGTTTTTCTTGACATGGACAAAATTTATTGAGTGTCCTTGTCAGCATTTGTCCTCTTAACCTGGCAGTTTTTAAAAGGTATGAGAAATCAACACAGGATTCAACAGGAAAAATGTGCTTGTATGAACTTTGCTTTAGCAGATTGTGTTTTGATCCTCACATCGTCAAAACCCCAGAATTCTTAGACAATCAGTAGGGCTGGCTCTCTAGCTGGTACAACACTTTTTTTGCTCGTTCTCCCTGCATGTGATAGAGGAGCCCATGCACCTCACCCAAAGCTGTGGATTCTCCTGTGGCATCAGCTGTTGAAGGGACTCCTGGAAGGACACCGAAGCTCTAAAGAAGCTCAGCGCCCTATCTGCCTTGTCAGCCATCATATTCTTCCTCTTTAGCTTTGGGAATCTTTAAAATTTTCCAGTTTCTGCTGGCTTGAGAGGGAGGTAACTTTTGAAATATCTTAACCCTTGTGAAGTAGAACAACCTTATGTGCTTTCTTCTATGTAAAGATGAATATTTTACAAGCTGGTAATTAATGCTTCAATTCAAATGACCCTAATTCTACCTGTTGCTGTCCTACATAGTCAGTTTTCTTAAATTTAATAATATTGACCTGGAAATACATTATACACTAAAAACCTTGTAATATATCTATGGAAAAATGAATATTACAAGTTGGGAAAACTTTTTCCTTGTTACTGTAGGTGACCTTCAGACTAGCATGTGATTGACATGAGACGACTTTCATACTCTCTAAACATACAGTGAACTAGTATATTTAGTACTTTACCTGCAACATCTGCAATTTTTGTCTCTGTAAAACCAGTCTGATGTTTCGTACCAGTGATGAGTTTCAAATACTGACAATGAATACAGAAATAGGATTTAATATCACAGTGAGAAAACAGTATTAAAGTCTTTCTGTTTTTAAAGGCTGCGTATCTTGCTAGCTCATTTTGCTGCATATATTGAAGATTTAAAGAAGTTTTCTTTCTGAAAAGGACTCATGCTTCATTGCTTACACACAGAGCTCCTTAATGTGGTACATCTCTTATTTAGCATCTCTAATACGATACACAGAAAGGAAGAGTACCTCTTACCACAGTTGTTAGATGAAATGCTAGAGTAAAGGGACAATTTTTAAAAATAGAATCATAGAATCATAGAATCATAGAATGGCCTAGGCTGGAAGGGACCTTAGAGATCATCTAGTCCAACCTCCCTGTTTTGGGCAGGGACGCCACCTCTCGACTAGACCAGGCAACACATGGGGACCGAGCGGGAATATTTTGTGACTTCTAGTTCATAAAGTTATATTATGTTTATATATTAAGTAGTATGTTTATTTTTCTTCAGATGGAGAAAGTAAAATTTGAACAGGAATAAAAAATATCTTAACCTTGATATAAATGTGAGAATGTCAATGAAATGCAATTTATAATCATATGTTATCGTATCATATTATTCAGAAGATAGTTCAAAAAAATGAAGGCCCTACTTTTAGTGAATGTACGGAATGACCAGTAAACTCAAGCATAGGAAGAAAATAATATTGTTCAGGTCATTCAGAGAAACAGTGGCAAAACATGACATACAACACTTCTAAAACATGTTTTCATTTACTGCAGTTTACTATATTACTCTACTAATAAGAACATTTCAATCTTTTGCACACAAATTAGATACAATAATTTGACTGCTCCCACCACACAGTGTATGGTAGAATATATTACTGAGCTTAGATGTGACAATTTAGTTCTGAAACTGCAAATTGTAGTTAATGAAAGATATATTTTCCTCTGCATGGAACTTGTTTAAAGGCAGTATTAATAGTCTATATAACTTTATTTGAAGGTAAAAGTGCATATTTGAACCTGCTTTCAAAGTGGTTAGACAGAAAATTAGTGAGCTGGTATAAGAGCTTGTATGAATATGAAATGACTCTTCAGTATTCTGGAAGACTAACTGTGCAAGACATTCATAGATTGTCCTTGAAATCTGAAAGCTAAAACCCTAACTGTGTTCTGTAATATCCACTGAAACTATTATCAAAGTTTTTCATGGATTTTCGTAGCTTCATAGGAACAAGAATACTTTTAGCCCCATCAGTTTCTAACTTTATTGTGTCATTCATTGCTAAGGCAGAGTAGTGGCACTACCAGTTTATATGAAGACCACATACCTTTATTTTGCATAAAACAATTTTTTTGACTCTTGGTAGCAAAAAGCAAACATAGTGCTGCATGTAAACATTTGTTAAATGAACTTTTTTTTTTTTTTTCTCAATTTTAACTACTGGTCTTCATACATTGACCCTAAAGAAATTGAAATGGATTTTTTTCGATCATATGAGGTAAATTGGCCATATAGTAACAGTTGAAAACCAAACCAGATGATTAAATAGTTTAAGTGGCCAAATTTCCTAAAAGATGGAATAAAGTAAGGATGGTAATAGGCTAACTGAGAGGCTGGGGGAGCTCCACCATTGCAGTTTTTGAAACAGAAACTTTCTGTTTAACACGAGTTGTTGTTCTTGCCTTCAAACTTGCAGATGGTCTTGGTGACCTCTTCAGTTTTCTCCTAGCCCTGTTATTCAATACTCGTAAGGTCTCTACTTCTTCCTGTGAGTGAGCCCAGCTGCACTAACCCTACCCAAGAGCTGAGCAAGGCTGCCTCTGTCTTGCTGCTGACTGCTGACAACACTTGCCACAGAGCTGGCAGGGACAGCTGTTTCTTGTCATGACAATTGGTTGTGTCACTCCAGGATGGCCAAAATACCTTGTCTCCACCATCCCAAGAAGCGGAGCATGCTCTTCTGTGGTTTGTGTAGCTCCAACAACATGGCCAGCTCCGAGTCTGGGCACGCATACAGGAAAATACACAAGCTTAAGTGATTTTCTTCCTTCTATAGATATTTTTTAAATCCTACTGGTTTTGTTCTGAAGTTCCAAAATCTCATGATAGACTAAACACAAGTGACAGAAAAGATCACAATATTTTTTTTTCAAAATTGACATTTAATTAACTTTACAAGAAATGGAAGTACTGTCCAAGAATTTGTATTTCTTATCTGAGGAGTTAAGAGGTTGAACATAAAGCATTATTTTTTTTACCATCAGATATATATGAAAAGTTTCTTCTTCTTGGTACTCAGCATCATCCTTCAAATGACCTTGCATGTAGTCACAGATATAATCACAGGGAATTTTCATTAGTGACAGCACCTTATTCTTTTAACTGTGATAAGCTTCTGCATTGTAAAGCTCTCAAAGTACTTAATATTGTATTATTCGAATCGTTGCACTTAAATCATAAAATAGTCTACTTTAACCTCAATAATCAATGATATTCAAAGTTAAAATGGAGGGTACAAAACAATATGAAAAGATCATTTTTTTGCAAGTCAAAAATCTGCTTTCATTTACTTTCTGAAATAAATTTCATTTTGGCTTTAAAACAGACACTAGACAAAATTGTAAACCTAAGCATCTGCAATACTATGGAAAATATATGTGCATGTATTTAAATAAATAATAATAGCACTAAAATATAACTGCATTCATGCAAAAAATATGTTTTAAGACACAAAGTATTGTTTGAATAACATTTTTTGCATATGTATATCTAAGAGCAGACTAAGAATATGACTTCAAAATCAGGTAATGACTACACTCGCAAGTCCTGTTCTTTCCTGGAGACAGTGAAACATCTCTAGTCCTAAAGCTGTTTAGATATGTTCACTCCGGAATAGACCTAATAAATCCAGACTTTTTTTTTTGTGTGTGTGGGGGGAAATAAATATAAAAGACTTGATTTATGCTCTTATTTTGTAAAAGAATTCAGTGGAAATAAAGATCTCTGATTATCTTTCGGCTCTTAGTGTTTCCTCATCACTTGCTCCAGAAGCGCTTACATGCCATATCCTGACACTAGCACAGAATACTGACAAATATTCCTTCGATGTGCCTTGCAAAGTTCCCATCCACTGACTGTTCAGGGCAGGGGCTCCTGCAGTGTCCAAGGGATGTTCTTCATCCTCCCCGATGGACCAGCACGCAGGGATATGTAGGTCTGTGTGTGCCCCAACCCACTGTCAGGTTAAAGTCTTGTCAAAACATGACTCAGGTCCCAATTCTAGGGAAACAAGTGAATGAGGAGACATAGTTATTGCTATAGTTATGGTCTATCCTTAAGGTAGCACATGGGATCTGAAGCCTGGCTAGTTCAGAAAGTAAGACCAAAGAAAGGCCAGACTGCTAGGATGATACTAATTTGCAACAGTTTGAAATAAAGGAAAACTGTCAAAGATCAGAGAAAAAGAAGCACTGCTATAATAAGATTAAAAAGCCCTAGAAAGGAAAGCAGAGAGCAGAAGATAACAACTCAGCAAGGTAGAGATTTGGCCCATATCAAGGTGCAGTAGAAGTCAATCTTTTTCTATCTGGGTGACAGATTTGACAGTAGAGATTCAGTGAGAAACTGTGTGGAAGGTGGTTACCATGTTCCTGGTTTACCTAGTAAGTTAGTCACAGCTCATGACTATATGTACTAAGGTTAAATAATTCATGCTCACGATCACCGTTTCAAGTCTAGTACTAATAAAACATACCCACATAAAAGAGACCCGTATAGTTGAGGACTGTAAAGTGCTTTTTTTTTTTTTCTCCGAGATGTCCAGTAGCTATGATTTGTAGCTCCAATTTCCAGTCAGTTTAACAAGGCTCGTTATCAATACCTTATTATCACTGTAACTATCTTGGCCATATACTTACCTTTCTTTTGTTAAATTATGTATTTTTGTTTTCCTTTCTTTCTTCTGACCTCCTGGAAAGAGCTTTGAGAGCTTTTCTAATTTACTGTAGGGAA
>NW_009709899.1:8257-8558 GCF_000703405.1 Apaloderma vittatum | reverse complement strand
AATGCTTCCTATATATGGTTTGTCAAATGCTGAGTACTTCATCACCTATAGGAATTTTGAATATGTGTTTAACTTGAAGAACATAAATGACCTAACTGAAGACAAAGAAATGTAAGGTCTTGTTTTTAACTGCTTTGCTGGACTGAAATCAGCATTCCTAGGCCATTTCTCAAGTGAGACGCTTCACACTTTGGAAGTTAACATTTCCAATGTACCTATACAAAGGTCTTTTCCAAGAATCCCAAGGGTCTTTTCCAACTTGAATTGTTCTATCATTTTATGATTCTATTTAGAAAATGCT
>NW_009709899.1:0-8226 GCF_000703405.1 Apaloderma vittatum | reverse complement strand
GGAATATCTACTAACCTTACATAGCTGATACTACAACAGGACACAATTTATTTCTGCTCTCATTTTTGAAAAACCTCACAACTATAAAGTGTATGCACATGGGAAAAATATTAGAATTTGGGAAGAGATGATATAAAGAGATAAAATACACTTAGAATTATTACTCTGGAAAAGAAGTCTAACATGGGATAGTAGAGATAAATAAAATGATGAATGATAGAGGGAAGGTCAACGAGTTACAGTTTTTCTCAATTTCTCATGTGGCAACAGCTGGCACCATCAAATAAAATGAGAAGGCAGATGGTTTAAAACAAAAAAGAAGTTTAGAAAATGCGTAATTAAATTGGGGACTTCATTGCCACATGATGTTGTGGATGCCAATAATATTAACGCCTTCAGAAAGCCATTAGACAAATTAATAAGAAAAATATCCATTAGAAGGTGTATAACACCATGATTTCCATCTACATCTGGCTCCAGAAATACCTCATCACAAATTCTTGAAGGTAGAGAAGATATATGGATAAAAAAATATAATCAATACTTCTCCAGTGTAGCCATGCTCTGGGTTTTTTTATGTCCTACATACATATTTAAATATATGTTATGTAATGAAAAAAATCAGATATTTTTCTGTTTGTTTTCACCTAGTAAAAAAACATTCCATTAGTTTATTTACAGATATATAATAACTGAAAAAAATTAAAAAGTTTCTTCTTATCAGGATGCTGTAAAAAATTGATGAAACTTAAAAGAAAGTGGATTATTACTGCCTTCCTCTAGCTACTCCGAATATATATCATTTAATTTAGCTAGATTATTTTCTTCTTATTTGCATAAAATTTTCCTATAGTAATTTTTTTTGTTACTGAAGGGATGAAAGTAGAAAAATCAACAACACTAGAAATTCACTGAACAATTAGTTAGGAATCCTGAACACCAAGTTAAGTATAAACAGAGTAAAAGACATTTTGCTTAAAATTGAGTAATTTTTTTTTTTATAATTTAAGGTTTAAGTGACAGCAATCAAAAAAAAAATTCACAGCTAAAACAATGGGTAGGTGTTTTTATTCTGTGTATCCTTTGTAAGAAAATTCTTTCTTTGAAATAGGAATTAGTGTAATTCATAAAGAAAAAAAATAGTTGTAATTCCAAACCTGTAAGTGGCTATTTTTGTTTTTTAAATATGTATAATAAGTTTTAAAAATTAGACCTTCTCATGTATGTTGTTGTCACCTCACCTAGAGTAGTATTTTAATTCTGTTTCAAGGAAGTGCTGTGGTGATATACAGGATGGAGAACTGTGTGGTTACAAAATATTTTCTTTCCTTCTCCTGTTCATCTAGTCAATGGAAAGAGCTAGAGATTCTCCTAACTTTCTCTGTGAATCACATTTTATGTAGTGCTGTTCTTTCCCCCAGATGATCCAAAATGCTACTTTTCCACTAGATGACATGGAAGTCTTTCCTTGTCTGCTCCCACTTCCGGCCTGGTCATTCAGATTAGTCTGTCCCACCAGGATGCATGGAAATGAAAGGAAATGCCAGGAATCCATGTGCACATCCTAACCTGAAATGTAACTCTGTCATTAAAACAATGCTATGCAACTTGAACATTCACAATGTGATGTAAAATACTCTATTATTAATAAACTTGTTATTAATTTTGAGGTCATTCAAGAGCTCCTGGTAAGAAAGGCCCAACATTACAATTGTCCTTATATCCTGGCTATATCAGATTTGTTAAATGGCTGGCATGTTTGTGCAGTCATCTAAGACAGTAAGGCACTTAATGCATTTTTTATGGGCTGCACTTTTTTCCCATTTGAATCTTGCTGAAATTCAAGTTGTTGCTTTTCTCAGCAATAAGGTTGTTTATATCCTGGGTCCTTGTTATACATTCTCTCTATTTGCAGTTGTTATTACAGTCATTAAAATCTATATCATGAATTCGTACTAAATAGATCTACAAACAGAGTGTCATGTACAGTTCCAGTATAATTGGCTACTGAAGAGACAAAGAAGCTGCCAATAACAGCCTCATTCTTCACCCCAGGACTTCTACTTATACAAATGATACATCACACTAACTGGGGAGCTTACTGGGTGTATATTCTGATTTTGAGTGAAGAGGGTGGATATATCAAGACAATTCAGCTGGTATTTAATATATGTAAAATTGCTCATAGTCAGTGAGTCAATTCTCTGAGTAGAAGAAAAGAACAGTATATAAAAAAAATGAGCTGAAGTTATGAATTTGCAAAAACTATGCTAGCACTGAAATAATATTCTGTCCTTTCTTTTCCTAAGTATTTATGGTAATGCTGGATATCCATCTGGAAAATTGTGATAAAATATTAAAATTCATCTATTTAAGTTGTTCAGTGCCCAAAGACAAAATACCGTTGTTTGTTCACTGCCTTGTGAGCCTTTCTGAGTTTAGGTTAATGGAATGGTGCACAGGTTAATAAGATATGTGTCTGGGGAATAGCCACCTTTATACATCTTTTGCAGTTAATAATGACAGCTTTTCCATTCTGAAATTTCTCTTTTTACTTGCTCATATTTGTAAAACAAATATGGAACCAAGACAAACAATGTAACAAAAAAGTAAGCATAATATGAAAATTAAGATTGATAAATTATCTTATCTTTATTTTTGTCTTAGTTAAACTCTTTTTATTCAGAATACTAAGATATAAATATTTTTCTTTGCTTACGAGTACCTTCTTTCATCTTCCCTTCCAGTTGAGTCCAATATTCTCTAAGTAGATTCTTTTAGATATTCTATGTGAGAACTGTTTAATGTTTAATGCCAAATTTACTTATCTTATATATCTTATGTATAAGCTATATTATATTTACTTATACATCTTATCTGATATTACATGGGATTTTGATTTAACAGAATGATAGAGCAATGCACTGAAATCACAACACAAGCACAGTATAGCAACTACAATCGACACCAGGATGACAAAGCAGATGTGATTCCTTTTAGTAGTCCCCATATGCTCACCATCATGTTGGCTGTCCCCGGTCCCGAGGAAGAAGTACGCAGGCTGAAGTCATCTCAAGCCCATGAATTTCTTCAAAGTTCATTTTATTAGATGTTTGAGTTTTACCCTGTATGTTGGGCTGACCTGTATACACATTGGCCCCATGCTAGGTCTGGCTGGATTTGGCTAAAGTTATCTACAGGTTATTATAGGGAAGGACATTTATACAACCAGTTTACCCACTCAACAGCCGCATTTCTCTAAATGTAAGCCACACTCGGGTCCCCATTGTGTTAAGTTCACCTCCCTTTACAACAGCTCTTCTGAGCGCCATGAGTACATGGCTCCTCTTTATCTTCTATCTTTGAGATTTCTTCCATTGCATGCATTCTCTGAACAGTCACACCACTTTGTATGCTTTTTACACAAACTTTTCCTCTGTTGTGCTCCTTCTTTTTGATCACTGCCATTGGCACTCTGTGCACTCTACTCTGCTTCCGTATTGTACTATCAAACACTTCTGCATTTTTGACCAGTATATGAAATATTTTCTAAATTTTTTTCTTCACAGAATTACAAAATGTTAGGGGTTGGAAGGGACCTCAAAAGATCATCTAGTCTAATCCCAGTTTCTGCTTTCTCCTCCTCTGCTGTTTCTTCTCCTTTCTTCAGTTTGTTTTTTTACCCTGTAGCTCTGTCAAATAAAAGAACTGTGCCTCCACATGGCCCAATAACCACAAAGAAAAAGAAAAAAGGAAAACTTAGCCCAAGAATAAATTGAAAGAATAAAATATTGTGCAAAAATTAGAAAATTATCATGTAATTACATATTTTTTTACAATTACAGAAAATTCTGTAGCTACCTCATGGTAATGTCTTCAACACATGAACTAAATATTTGGTGTACTTTTAAATTTTTTCAATATCTAATTTAAGACGTAGTTAATTTCAAATTTCAGATAAAGAGAACAGTTCCCTAGGAAGTGAAGTAAAAAAAAAAAAAAGGTATATTTCATGGCTATATAAAAACTTTAATTCCCTGGTACCTTTTAGGCAACAAGGATATGTAACAGTTAAGAAAACAACACCACAAAACAATAAAAAAACCCATCACCAAAGACTTTGTCAAGTACTGAAATGTCTATGCTCCTGAAGTTTGTTATTGTCTTGGGCAAATTAACATATAAAAAATAACACTCAAGCCCAGATATTAACACAAGAATAGACTCTCCATTTGGCTGTTTAATAGCACAGACACAGACTATTTCATGCTAGCTATGAAATAGTGCCAGAAAATATTAATAGGAAAGACATACCTAATAGCTCTTTCCTCTTTCACTCTACTTATAAACACCAAAATTTTAGTTACTTGGTACCTCTAAGGTTATTGTTACGTGTCAAATGGATTTGAAATCAGCACAATATATTTAAAAAGCCACAGATTTCTAAACCATTGTCCTTTTTCTGTTGCCAAACTTGGTTTTACACCTTCCACTTCTCAAAAGATTACTTCAGTAACAGCTAAAAAAAATTTCTCTAGAAGCTGTCACTGCAAAGGAGTTCAGTCAGAAAGCAGCAGACATCAGATACAAAATGATCAGTACAAAAAGACTCTGGGCTTGAGAATGCCACTGGCTTTTTCCCCAACTAATTGCAAAAGTAACGATTTAATTACGTGCCAGGCACACACACCCCTCTCTAATACTGTTTATCACTCGCTCATGGCAACTCAAAGGAATGACAGAATCACAGAATGTCAGGGGTTGGAAGAGATATCTGAAGTCCAAAGGCCTGGCTGCCAGCCACAGCAAAATCACAGAATCATAGAATTACAGAATATTTGGAGCTGGAAGGGACCTCTAGAGGTCATCTAGTCCAGCCCCCCTGTCAGAGCAGGATCACCTACAGTAGGTCACACAGGAACATGTCCAGGAGGGCTTGAAAGTCTCCAGAGAAGGAGACTCCACAACCTCCCTGGGCAGCCTGTGCCAGGGCTCTGTCACCCTTATAGACAAAAAGTTTTTCCTGATGTTTTTGTGGAACCTTCTATGCTCCAACTAGCATCCATTGCCCCTTGCTCTACAGGAACCTACAGGAAGGCTGGAGAGGGACTTTTTACAAGATTGTCTAGGGATAGGACAAGGGGAAATGGATTTAAATGGAAGGAGAATAAGTTTAGACTTGATATTAGGAAGACACTCTCCAGTACGAAGGCGGCAAGACTCTGGAATAAATTGCTTGGAGAGGCTATGGATGTCCCTTTCCTGGAAACCTTCAAGGCCAGGTTGGATGAGACCTTGAGAAATCTGGTCTAGTTAAGGATATCCCTGCCCATGGCAGGGAGGTTAGATTAGGTGATCTCTAAGGTCCCTTCCAACCTAAGACATTCAATGATTCTGTCATTGGACATCACTGAGAAGAGCCTGGCTCCATCCTCCTCACACTCACCCTTTTCAAATTTGTAAACATTAATGAGGTCAGCCCTCAGCCTCCTCTTCTCCAAGGTAGATGTTCTACTCCCTCCATCATCTTTGTGGCTCTATGTTGGACTTTCTCAAGCAGTTCCCTGTCCTTCTTGAACTGAGAGGCACAGAACTGAACACAATATTCCAGATGTGGCCTCACCAGGGCAGAGTAGAAGGGGAGGAGGACCTTTCTTGACCTACTAACCATCCCCCTTCCAACACACCCCAGGATGCCACTGGCCTTCTTGGCCACGAGAGGACATTGCTGGCTCATGGTCATCCTGCTGTCCACCAGAACTCCCAGGTCCCTTTCCCCTATACTAGGCTTCAAGAGGTCAGTCCCCAACCTATACTGGCACATGGGGTTGTTCTTTCCCAGATGCAAAACTCCACACTTGCACTTGTTGTATTTCATAAATTTTCTCCCTGCCCAGCTCTCCAACCTCTCTAGGTCTCTCTGAATGGCAGCACAGCCTTCTGGTGTGTCAGCCACTCCTCCCAGTTCTGTGTCATCAGCAAATTTGTTGATGATTCAAGGAATACCTCCTACTCACTCCTGGAGACAAAATTCCTGGTTATGAATAATAGTGCATGCTAACATAAGTCTTACCAGAGGTAAGAGGGGAAAAAAAAGAAAAGAAAAAAAGAACTGAATTATGTAAATATAAGCCACAAGTTTTGACTATCAGGCTAGTTATGAAATGGTGTCATGACTTTACACAATCAAGTACAGGAGGTTACAGACATTAATACTGTTGAATACAACTGTACTAGAATTAGCTGTGATATTAGGAACAAGTTATATCCTTTGTTCATATATTCAGCTTACAGTTTCATTTCATCTTTCATTCCTGTTACAGAATAGACCTGCAACGTAATTCATCTAGTAAATTCTTTTTGTTGGCATTTGTTCTCTATTCATGTAAAAGTTAATTATAACAGGTTTCTACTTATACTCTTCATTTCAGTAGCCAAATGCATTAAACATAGCCAGTCATGTTTCTTTTCCTGAAATTTTCAGGTTTTCTTTTTCTTGGAGTTTCCAACAGATTGCTAGAATTATCCTTGTTTTAATCCATTTCTGATATTAAAATTTTTAAAAAGAGATATTGAAACATACATATACTAATTTTTTCTTCTCTTTTCTCAGATTTAAGACAAATGTATAGAAAATAAGATATAGCTGAAGTATATAGTAAGACATTTAATTTGTTGTACCATTTATTCTTCCTTCCATTATTCTTGCTCTTCCAAATTCATTTTCCTAAATTATCTTGCTTAAAATGACTGCATTTAAAAATGTCTTATTGTGCTCACTCAGAAGATGAGAATCATTGCTTAGAAATCGCTGGGAATTTTAAAAAACTAAATAGAAAGTCTAGCACAAGTATATGATATTAGTTATGGCAACTATGATAAACTTTAGAAAATATAGTAAAATAACTTTTCCAAAGTGTTTTGAAATTTATTCAGGACATATTTACATATTTATTTACTACAAAGCTAGAAGGTGAGAAATATTTATTACCAATAAAAATACAGTATTTCAGACACATCTTGGAGTTGGTTTCCCACTTCACTGTGCTTTGCCCTAACCCTTGACAGTCTGCTATCTGTTTTTCCCAGAAAGAAGTTTATAAATATTCCCCATTCAAAAAGGTAATGTTTTATAATCCATTTTCATGGATGGAAATTTTTAATAACATATGAGGGTGAGGGTGAACTCATCTAACTTAAAGATTTTCTGTTTCCAAAAAGAAAGTTTTATTGTATTTTATATTTAGACCTGACCCACAAGTAAGAATAAATACCTCGAGTGAAAGGAGAAAAAAATCAAAATCAAAATCAATATCAATCAATAAGCCCCCAAAACTATACTGAACAAATATCCAGAGATGAAGTTCATGGAAGAATGAAGGTATCAGTCTTGAAATACCTTTGTCTCTGTCTGAATACACGTGTCTTAGATGAAAAATGTAAATAGAAACAATAATTATACTTAGACAAAAATTCACTTAGATTGAATTTAAGCAATAAGTAACTAGGTACTTTTTATATTCAGTCAAGTCCCGTGTCAGAACTGGTGCCTATGTACTGAAAGACAAGTCTCTTAGCAGCCTTCAGTTTGAAGTATTATTTAATTCTTTTACACAACATAGGAAAAAAATGTACAGATAGATTTAACATAGAGAGTACCTAAGAGGTCAGCTTTCAGAAAATTAGGTTTCTTTATCATTATTTCAGAAAGTTAGGGTTTTTTTATCAGCAGTTCTGGCTGACTGGAGAGGTAGGTACCAACAAACTGGAAGTAAGCCCATATAACATCCATTTATAGGAAGGGATTGAGGGATGATCTGGAAAATTACAGGCCTGTCAGTTTGACTTCAGTGCCAGGGAAGCTGTTGGAGCAGATCATCCCAAGTTCCATTATGCACCACATGCAGGACAACTGGATGATCAGACCCAGTCAGCATGGGTTTGTGAAGAGCAGGTCCTGTTTAACAAACCTGATCTCCTTTTCTGACTGGGTGACCAACTTGCTTGATGAACGCTGTGGATGCTACAGAATCACAGAATCACAATTGTTAAGGTTGGAAAAGAACTCTGAGATCATCAAGTCCAGCCTATGTCTTAACAACACCACACTGGCCAGACCCTGGCACTAAGTGCCACAGCCAGCCTCTCCTTAAACACCTCCAGGAACAGTGACTTTACCATTTCCCTGGGCAGGACATCCCAGTGCCTGAGCACACTCTCCATGAG
>NW_009709898.1:0-67826 GCF_000703405.1 Apaloderma vittatum | reverse complement strand
ACCAGAACCCCCAGGTCCCTTTCCCCTTCCCCCTGCATTTAGCTGTCATAAGCTGAATCCACTTCTCACCTCACTTTATCATTTACTTTTCTCACCTTTTAAAACAACTATCATCCTGAACAATATGCAGTCGTAATTCCCCTTGCACATCTATCTGAAGTATCAAACTGCTGTGTTAAGAAGAACTGTATTTTTGGAACAGGTATTCATTCACAGCACAGATCACCTACATGTGTAAATTTTCCTAAACTTACATAGGTTCATAGTTTTAAACATCCTGTATTCCACTTACTTATGCACATTAATTCACATTTAATGAACATTACTTGAACTATAAAGTAATTATTGAAACTTTTGCATATGGAACTACGAAATAGCTGAAACTCAAAATAGGGGATTAGAATGAATGGTCTGTGAACAACGGGAGCGATGTACCAGGTGGTGAGGTAAGGTAACATGAATTGCATTGTGAGTAGTATCAGAAGAACTTAATTGCTTATTTCCATTTACCGTTGGTACTGCAATGTCCAATAACCTTTGTTAAAAATACCAAAAGCAATTTATTTTGTGTACCAATACACAAGCAGAGAAGGAGATACTTAGGGACAGACAAGGGATAGGCACCAATCTTTTCCATGACATTCATTAATTAATATGTTTACTGTTTTGTGGGTTTTTTTCCCAAATGCTACCTTGTTAATTTATTAGGCTAAATGCTATCAGTGCTGTTGTAAAACTCTTACAGTCTGCAAAAACAGTGTAGCATATTAAATTCATCAAGCTTTAAAACAGTGTTCAAGCAACCAAATTGAAGAAGTGCCAATCATTTTTAAACGGTAAAGTAAAAAAGGCAAAACAGTTGGATGGTATCTGCTCATATTGCATTTCAGAAGAATCTGAGATTCTTATAATGATGTTTGATCTTAGAGCAAGTAAATGTAAGTTATATTTTACTTAAAATTGTTTTTACTTGTTTATTATGGATAACTGAAAGAGTATCCAGAAAAATAGTCTGAAGATCAGTTTGTGAATATGAAGGATAAAATTCGATTCCTTCAACTAGCAACGCAACTAGATGATAGAAAAATGCAAAAATAAGGCATGCAGCAACAAAAATACAAATGTATTTTGAGTTATAGAGCCTATAAAGGGATCTCTATTAACACTGTTTTTGTTGTCCTTGACACACACTCAAACATACATGTACCAGAAAAGTATCTTACATTCTCTTTTTCTTAGTATAGCATTAAATATTATAACAAAACCATAATTTATATAATTAAAATAAAAAGAATTGCCCGATATGGAAAATGATTGAGGCATAAAAAGGAATGCTGTTCTATCATGTAAATAATTGATAAAGCACCTGAAAAAAATGTCTACATTAAGTACAACAGATATTTATCAAGATAGTAATTCCACTTCTTTTTCAGTGGATTGCCAACAAGTATGAAGATTTTTCTTTTTACTGTCTGTCATGTAACTATAAGCAAAACAAGAAAAAAATCCCGTGATCTCAAAAGCTAGCAAAGGCATTTAACATTATATATCTGTGTCTATAGTTGAATTACATATGTAAATATATGTAAGTAGTTAAATTTATATATCATGCTCTGGAAGCAGATGTAAAGTAACAGTCTCAAGAAAAAGTAATTGACTTATAGGAATCAGTTACATAAAAGTCAATTTTTATGTTCTTACGGCAAGGATGTCTTGCACCTTCAAATAATCTCGATACAATGATCTTAAAAAGAAACTTTACGTAGATCAAACTGAAGAGTGGGAAACACTCAGTAGGAATAGTCATCTAGCTTTCTGGCCTGAAGATAATTGGCTCTGATAGCAAATACAATGTTTTTTTCACATCACTAAAATTATTAGAGAAGCCAATGAGTGTCAGGTCCACCTGGCTCCTTCCTCATGCAGTAAAGCACTTGGATGCAAAGGTGACCCTAACAGCAACACATTTAATTAACTGAATCTTTACCATGCTTTTAGCTTTCCACAGAGTTTATGATTGCAAACTTCACCCTGGATTAGAACTCCATTTTGAAGCAGCGAACTTGTGGAAGCTGAACATGAAATTTCTGTCCTAGAAAATGTATTGGGTTCTGGCAGAACCACTGAATTTTGATGACTGACAGTGTTCCCAGAGGAAAAAAGAGTATAGATTCCCAATAAAGGAATGGAAACAGAGAAAAGGTGCTAAATACTGTGATCTTTAAAGAAGAAAACCAATTTCACTGACAGAAGCAGAAAAATCAGCTGAAGGAGGGCTAAAACCAGAGGTTTGCCACCCTCAGTGATGCAGGTCAAAACTTAAAGTCCCTCAGAGTTTGTGAGTCAAGCACTAAAGTGATTTTAAATGCGTCCCCACTCCCAATCTGTAAGTTTTTGGTACTGTATGTTCAGGATCTCCTCTGTAAAGCTTGTATTCCTCACTTTAACTGCCATATGGTCCCCATATGGTTAAATTATAACTCAAAATAAAAATATGTATCCAGTCTGGAGAAACTTGAGAGATTAGAGCACTGTCTTTAGGTCCAAGAAGGGACTGCACAAAGAAAAAGTGCTTCACGAGAGACTTAACGCAGTACACCTTGAGTCCTCCTTCTCCATGTGGGAGCCAAATAGTAGGTTTGCATTTAGCAGTCTGGTGACTATTCTGGCTATATTAACTTCTAAAATAACAACAACAGAAAAAACAATAGCTGTAATGGAACATGCAAGTGAGGGGAGACAGCTGTACTGGGATGAAAAACATGTTCATGCTAAGTCAATGCAATCTGTCTTCACATGCACATATCCTCCCATTTAGGCAGCTATCGTAGTCTTCAAACAAGTCAGCACAGGGAAAAACAGGGTTCAGAAAATGAGGTTATGGGTAAGTTAATATTTATTTGAGGAACCTAAAGTAGCATTTAAGAATGCTACATCCATTTGGTAGAAATGATTTCTCAGTTTTTCAAAAATTAAAAGTTCATGTTTAATATACAAATGTTCTTGGGAGGATTCAGAGGAAAAAAAAATTAAGAATTTTATACCTCCTGTAACTCCTTCTTAAGAGAAAGTGATCTCAATCTGGAAAAGGATAGGGCAGGGTGGTTGAGAAGGAACTATCTTCACAGTCATATGTTTCAGGGTGTTGAGTAGGGTCAAGCTTGACAGACATATAAGGTGATGGTAGAGAAGATACTAAGGATATTGCCCTCTATGAAGTCTATGCATTTTCTTATTTGGATCCTTCTTAGATTCCTACTGTGATTTTCTGTGAAAGTAAAGGTGCATTAAAATTGAAGTATCATTTAACAGCTGATCCTAAGCTGGAGAGTGATCTTTCTGAGAACTCTGGCTGCAGTTCAGCTTTGGAACATGTGACCGGATACTTAAACGTTTGACTTCCTCACATTGATCTTTAGATATCTTTAGTAATAATATTTAAACCTAGGCAATCTAGCTTGTCTAATTCCTCTATATAGCTGTTGGTGAGGAATTCTTAAGTTACAATATAGAAATATGGTAAATCACACCGTAACAGACGATTTCCAGATATAGACATCTACACTACAGATTTTTAAAATCAGAGAAGATCCATCTCTGCTACTTTTGTCAATTGGCAAATGACTTCTCAGATTATCTTCACACTGGTAGTACTCTTTAATATCATTGGAGCTCACCAGTTAAAATGGAGGTAAACAAATGGAGCCTTTTGTACAGATTGCTGGCACAGAACATCAAGTCACTGACATATTTCTGGAGAACAACAGAAGAGAGGACTGAAATAGAACCCGGTTTCACCTTTCAACATATGCAATCACTTGCATACAGCACTTTGAAGAAAAACTTTTGAGTACGGTACGGTAACTTTGGAAAGAAGGGAGACATATACGTGTCACTGTCAAAGAATGAGATTCTCAAGGAAATGTAGTACCTAGAATGTCTCCTCTTTAGAAGTACTGATGATTCACACAATTATTTTAGAACTGTTCTTCACGGCTTTTTTTTTCCTGCCAAACAGCTAGAGACACACTGCAGAAGGGCTACAGCCCATAACCTGGAATGAATTCTTTGTGTCCCTGCAGATGGATAGGATGCAGTGGCACGAATGGTAAAAATTCAGTTTCAACAGCAGTACTCTTTGGGCTTGTGCCTATCAGTAGAACCTACAGGTCTAAGAGTGCTCCAAGATTTTAACAACCATCTATGCTATTACAAAAATATCACAAGTCGTGGCTTAATGCCTCACGTGAGGCAGAGTGTATCTGCCAAAACTGCATCCTCAGCTGCAGCTGTACTGGAAATGTGAGAAGTCAGCAAGAATTCTGGTGTGAGATCTGCACATATGGTCATCTTAGGCACATGGATACACATTGTAAAGCTGGAAACTGGAAGACAGTATGAAATGTCCCGATCAAACAAATGAACCTGATAACTGGGTGGTGGAGAGATGCCAGACCATATGCAGGATGTTGATAGCTTCTCTTCACTACACTTAATTAAGGAGTTCTCTATATCCCACTGCATATAAAAAACTTAAAATGAACTCAGAGATCTGTGACTATATGGATTTACAAAGTACTTCCAGTTTTATAAGGTGAATGCATTAGAACTGTATCAACAATAAAATGCCCCAGTCATTGCAGTGAACTGCTTCTTTCTAGCCTGTTTGAGTTGTACCTTAAATTTGTTCTTAACAGTAAAATCTTCCTAACTTTTTAAGAAAAATAGGAAATAACTTGTATCATAATTCAGAATTTGCATGACAAATTCTGAAAGTTTTTTTCACTTTTTGTACTGAAGATCAGAAACATATTTGCAATTATAACTAGAACTAAATCCCCAAATATTTTTTTTTTAGTCTGAGCCACTATGACATTAATTTTCTCAAATTCAAGTTTAATAAAAAGTATGCTTTCCTGAGTAAGTTCTACTTCTAGGAAACAGATGCTGAAAATGCTAATGGGTCAAAACAGCCTTATTTGCCTAAATTATTGTGTAGAAGTTCCTATATTTTCTGAGAGGGTAACATTTTAGATACCTGTCTTTGGTATTTCTTAGTGAGTATTTAAATTCACTTTCACACTGGTAATATTCAACAGCTACCATAAAGTGAACAAAAGTAAAATTTTTACACAGCTGGATAAGCAGTAGAATGTGATGGAAATATTCATAGTCAGTACAGGAAAGAACAAATATAACATCGGTTAAATTTTCAGAAAATCTGAACAATTTCAGATTGTTCAACAGTCAACAATTTCTTCTTGAAATGCTTATCACCTTAACTGATTCTGGCTCTTTAAAACCCAAGGAATTTAAAACACGCATGCTGATTCCATCCCATAATCCACACCTGTGAAATTTCTAATTTTTGAGAGTAAAAATATATTTATATTTGACTTATATTAACTGACATTACTAAACTCTGTGTTTTTATTATGGCTTGTAAGATTCTAAAAAAATATAAAATTGCTGAGTAGAAATCACCATTTAGTACGTAACTGTATAGTGTACACCACTGCAAATGGCAAAAATATTCTTTAAAGAATATATATGGAAAATATTAAGACATTCTGAATAATACAGCTCCAAAAAAAAGATTGAATGTGCCCAGCTATTAAGTTCTTTTTCTTCCTAAATTCAGTACTACTTGGAATTCAAGTTTTATTAAAGCTCGACAGCAACAAAATGGATTTTAAAGATGAGAAATACTGCTTAGGAGCATATTTTTCCTTGTAAAAAATGAGCCAGAAACTTCTCTACACTCATTTAGTAATGTAAATGTCACTTTGTTTCTCCAAGCTTTAAGCTGAGAATAGCTCCGGGGCTTACTTGTGATGCAGAAATGTCCCTGTAATCTACTTAGAAAACATGCAGAACATTAATAGAAACTAGAATCTTGGAACACAAACGTAACATAAGAAAAATGATAATTACTCTGTGGCTTAACATTTAAAAAGAGAGCTAAGCATTGTATATCAGCATTTTTTAAAAATATAAAACAAGTTGCAGCACATAGATGAGCAGGAAGTCATTCCCTTCAGAAACACAAATAATTTTGACATTATCATGTAGAATCTTTTACACAGAAAAGAAGGAAAAGAAGCAGAGCTAGAGATTGTTTGAAAGCACCTGTTACCAATCACTTCTTTTCAGTCTTGCCTTCCCAACCCCTGCAGACACCCCTTCCTTCCCCTCTCCCCCAACAAAGCAGTTTTCTCCTTTTATCCACTAAGCTTCCATCCCTGATTAAACACGTACTGCCCGCCCCCCTTACGACTCCAAAGCTTTTTGCGAGTCTCTGAACTTCTCTCTACCTCTGTTTTTGGCAGATAGCAGCTGTTGCTACTCTCCAGGTTCCTAAATCCAACACACTGGCTTTCTGTCCCAGGCTACTTCTAGTCAGTCTTCTTTAGAACAACTTAATTACAGCTAAAGGTAGTATTAGCCATACTTTAAAGTAGGAGTAGTAATGAAATGCTGAAAACTCATCTGGCATGCTCAAGGTTCTTGCTGAGATGGAATGCAACTGTGGGCACAGACAATTTAGCAGTCAGGGGCTTTCCCCAGCGGGAATACAAAAGAAAGATAAACATGAGAATGTAAGAGTAACTGGTCAAGGTAGGGCAAAGCACAGATACTTAGGAGACTTGCTTCTCCTCAGGTGAGGAAAATAAGAATAAAAGCACCTGTCTCCCCTTAAACTTTCATAGGGAATAGCTATTGAGAAGTAAGAAAGTTTTGTGCAGGATTCTGACATGAGATGAATACGCGTAAGCACAGAGACTACTCGATTCTCAGACACTGGAATCATTAAAGTTTTGTCACAGAATTGCAAACGCTTCTGATAATCCATGTGGTCATGTTTAAGTCTAATATTCATCAAGATTTATACAAAGCCTTGGGAACCTCAGCCTTTATAGAATTTCTCTGAAAAACTCTTAGGGCCATTAAAAAACTATGCATATCCTAATAGGACTAATTAGTAGCTGTTCCTCCTGCTTGATCACGTGGACCCCCTCCAATCTTACACACACTTGGGAAATGCGTTTGGCAACCATTTATTAAAACCAAGAGAGTCAGATTTTCTACACTTTAAAGTTAATGAAGTAACTATTTTCTGTTTTTAACTTCATCTTTCTCTCTCATTTGGTCTGTCTTTTTCTCTACTCCTACTTATTACCTACACCATGCTGCCTTAGGTTTATTTCCTTTTCTTGCACCCCATTAGATCCTCTGTTTGCTTGAACAAAATAAGCTACATGTTCAACCTCACTGACATAAGAGCTCCAGCATGCTGTGAATTTTTTCTCTTTTTTTTTCCTGAAAATATAATATAAAAAGTAATAAGTATGCATTCTACAGTTCAAATTAAAAAAAAATCACTACATTTCACTTCAAAGAGACTCACAGGGCTTTGGAAAGTGGCACTTTTCAGGTGATATGGATTAAAAAAATAAATGTAAATGTACCTTCTCAGAATTATACAAAATAAAAATGTAATTTGTTTTTGAAACTACTTCTAAATTACAATCAATTCATATATAAGAAGATGATTTAGAGGAAAGAGTTAATTTGTGTCAAGCTAGGAAAAATAAACACTAAGAAGATTTTCTTTTCAGGCTTTTGAACTGAAACATGGAAGGAAAGAAGAATGGCTGCGATTAAAACACTGCATTAGGACACGTGAACTCTTAACCTCTACGACAAACTCTAGCGATCTTTGGGCAAAGCACCATTTCTTTCCTTGTGGTTGTTGCTTCTGCAGTACAGGTACAGATATTTCTCTGCTTTAAGTTGTGAGGATAATATCTGTAAGGTGTTCAGTTACTGTGGTGAAGGCCAGAAAAATATTCTGTTACTAAAAAGGATAATTTTGTCATACTGTTGGGAAACTGTGAAAACCTGGAAAGTGGGAAGAAATACGTGGTAGTAAAAGAAAAACATTAGGTTTACTCACAAATGGTGAGTTATACATGAGATCTGGAAAGCTTCTGACTTGACAATTGGGAAATAAGAGTCACTTAGGCAATGAGCATTTTAACACTAACCTGGCAGACTATTCTCATTGAGAACAGCTCAGTAAGCCTTTTTTATAATTTAATATGTTTTAAAAAGAAGAGGAGCTTGCAATGGCTAACCTAAATTAATTTTAACCTGGTCTAGTAGGAGATTCGTACAATTCAGGTACATGTATTTAGACAGATTTAGCACTCAACTCGAGTGAGACAACCATTTACTGACATAAGCTAAAGGGATTTAAGCAAACAAATAGCAATCAAACCCCATGTGCCTCTATCCATTTAACTGATGGATATCAAATTGGTTTATTTAAACTACTACTACACATTTTCTACTTTGTCCCATAGCAGATAGCCGAAGCCTGATTTCTGGTTGCTAACTTCACTTGAAGAGCTTTGGCACGGTAACACACGAATGTGTCAATAAGGCAGGTGACCAGTTCAGCAAGTTTACATTCTATCACTTGTGTGCACAGCTGCTAACGCACCACAAGTGCACAGATGTGTAAAGGAGATAAAATATCAACAGCTTTTCGTATCTTTTTTTTTCACTTGTACATAATATTAATGTGTTGATAACTAATCGTGTCTGCGTAAACAATTGCGTTATAGGAAATTAATGAGTATTATAAACAGCCTTCATTTGCACCATTTATGTCATAAACTTTACCCTTTTATTTCTTACTGCAATAGTTTCACAATATTAGTTTCCCTTTTATAAATTAAAAATTACTGTATTGCCAGACTGCACTGCACACAGGTGACTTAAAGCCATTTAAAAAACCCCATAGTGCCAGTTAACTCCCTTATATTCACATAAACTGAAACTGATCTTAGCTCTTAGAGAAATATCTATTTAGAGCCTTCTATTGGTGTCTCTTAGATCACTGTCTCTTGTTTCTTTTCATGCCTCATGAAGTATTTCGAGACATAAAAAGAACCCTTCTACTTGTTAATACTTGCTCTGTTCCCTCCCCCCCCAATAATGGATTATGAACTCCACATGAAAAATACAAACAAGTTTGTTAATTTTCAAGACTTTAAGTTTCTACACTCTACATTTGGAATCGGAAAAGCTAAAACAAACAGATTCAACTGCGCACATTACTGGTGCTCTTTACTATGATACGTCGGCATCTTAAATATCTGAAGAAATAGTACAGTGCCATACATCAAAGCATAGCAAATTTATAATCTCTTAAATGTAACCTCAGAAAATGACTACTAAAACTTCTTGCCAAACATCTGAGTGCTGACAGACTGCCCTTCCGAGTTTTCATCTGAACTTTGCAAGCCAATGGATAAAGTCGAAAATTGCACTCCTGACGTTCCAAAATACTAACAACTGCATCAAGCATGAAAGGCAATGGAAGTGCCAAGATCACAGAGCTCATGGTAAATATTTCTCTTAGTCAAAGGCTGACTGTTGGAATAGAGAGAAAGAATAAAAAAAACCAACAACCCAGCAACACACAGATAAAAGGAATCATGGATCAAGAGCTTCAGCTACAAAAGATTTAGTGGATTCATCCCACTTTAGCACTTGGGTAACTTTATGTTATAGATTCCCATTACATGCACAAAATGATAAAGTTTGGATGCAGGCAGAGGATGGCACCGACGCTTGGTGTGCTATACAGTTTTGGACACCAAATGTTCTCTTTTTCACGGGTATGGAGTATCAATATATTTTTACTTGCTCTTTTCCTTGCTGCACCCTTTCCAAAGGTGATTCAACCTAACCAAAAAGAGAAAACCTCAAAAGTGAATTGCTGTCTGTCAGTTTTGTGTCCAGTGATCTGAATACTCCCTGTGCAGCATTAGAAACGTGCCGGAGCTGGTGAAAGAGAAGTGAGAAGAATCAGGAGCAGAGAGGTAAGGCAGTGTTATAGTTACTGGGCCAACTCAGGCATAATGTGTAATTTCACCTTGATTTATGCTTTGAAGTAATATCCTTCTTGTGGTCCCCTGACTATATAAAGACACCAGGGCAGGAAGGGTCCAAATGTGGGGGTAAGTGCTGAAGTTAGAGAGACTATAAATCTTTTTTTTTGGGGTGTAGTTTGGTTACTGACGGTTACAGGGGTCAAAAGTGTAAAGTTCAGCTGATTAAAAAGAGAACACAGACTACAAATAATAATGCAAAAAAAGTCTGGATTTGAAATATCCTTTCTTAAAAAACGAACACTGTTTACTAGAAGGTTACTAACGGGAGACTCCATTGTTCCTCCAAACAATGCTCTTCTGATGAATCTGGAAAAACAATTAAAACTCCTATTGGTTATCTTGACAGAACATAGAAGATTTCTGAGCGTGAAATCAACTCAGAAATTTGGCTGTACTAACTGTACTTGCTATCGCGTGTTCAGGGGTTTGCAAATGGCATCACAACACCGTGCACCCCAGTTCCTTCCTAGAGCTTGAAGAGGGCAGCAGCACTGCGAAGGCTTTATTAGGGACCTCTAAGAACAAAATCTCAGCATGAGCCTGGATACTGACAATTCACGATAATGCCATTGAGCAAAGTTTGCATTTATCCATATGAAGGAGATAAGAAATTTTATTGTACCAGCCGATCGATCTAAAGCTAGATTAACCAGTCTTCAACATTGATTTACTAATTAATTCAGAAGGAAAGGAAGCAGCAGACTAAGAAACAATTAAGAATTTGGGCCAAGAGTATAGCTTAAAAAAAATAAAAGCTTTTGATTTTTCTCCCCATAGACAGTCCCAACCTTTTAAGAATGTGCATACTCAAATGAACAATTTTCATTTTAATTTCCCACAGCAAAATATAATAATCATCATCAAATTAGCTGTCTACATCATTTGAAATAGTGAACTACTTTATTATGTGAATATCTGGTGTCATTTCTTCCTGCAATAAAAGCACTCACACAAGAGCCCTAAATTCTTTCAAGATTCAGGGTTTAATATTTTCTTCCAAAATTAAAATATGTGAAAGGTGAAGTAACATTACTAAGTTCTTTATTTATGAAGTGTATAAAATGCATTATGAATGCAGTTGATATCATAAGGAGATAAAAATAAAAACCCTCAATCGTTGAAACTCTTAACGTTTCATTAAAAAGAGTTAATTCAGTCTGAGACCACACAGGCTGGAATACCTTAAATCAAAACTGTATACTTATTGAAACATGTTGCTGTAAGACAGCATTAACACTGTTTTGGAATTTTGCTTTTACTTTTAATATACCTAAATTTCATTTTATGTTAACTACGAACATCTTGGGTTTATCTGTTCAAGAATTCTAATGTTTTTACTTGCGAACATGAGGGTAACAAGGTAATTCCTAACAAGACATGACAGTTTAGTACATGTAATGACTAAACAAGACTGATAGCAATCATATTACATGAACAGAAACCCATAATTCATATTTTTCAAATTCCATAAATCTGTATTTACAGATAAAAACCACGTACTTTGTATAAATGAAGTCTTTACAAACCCAAGATTAGAAAAATTGTATTGCTTATTCTTATTACCAGGTATAGTTTCTGTTAAATTGTGTTACTGCCTATTTAACTTTTTTATTAAGAGGGCCAAAAAATTTATTGGAATATTAATTCACTGTAAACTAAGTTTTCGAGTCCTGCAGAAAGATTTCAATACTTGAGGTAAATGTCTTTTAGAGAAATTCATAAACTGTAAAACTACAGGAAAAGGTCTGCATTAAAAGTAAAAAACAAAAGGCTGCATTAGGACTAAGCAGAAATGACAAAACTTAAACATACACACACAGAAAAAAAGCTACTTGTTATTTTCACATATTTGCCTAAAACAACTTTAGAATTTTTGAATCATAGAATGTTTTGGGCTGGAAGGAACCTTTAAAGGTCACCTAGTCCAACTGCCCTGCAGTGAGCAGGGACATCTGTAACGAGATCAGGTTGCTCAGAGCCCCATCCAGCCTGACCTTGAATGTCTCCAGGGACGGAGCCTCCACCACCCCTCTGGGCAACCTGTGCCAGTGTTTCACCACCCTCAATGTGAAAATTTTTTTCCTTATATCCAGTCTAAATCTCTCTTTCAGTTTAAAACTGTAGTTCCTTGCCCTATCACAACAGGCCCTGCTAAAAAGATTGTCCCTGTTTTTCTTAATTGCCCCCTTTAAGTACTGGAAAGCCTCTATAAGGTGTCACGGGAGCCTTCTCTTCTCCAGACTGGACCACCCCAACTCTCTCAGCCTTTCTTCACGGGAGAGTTGTCTGACCCCTCTGATCCTTTTTGTGGCCCTCCTCTGGATGTGCTCCAACAGGTCCATGTCCTTCTTGTGCTTTATATACAACTCTAGCTTATTTTTGTGTTTCTTAGGGCCTTTTTGTGTGTTGTACTGACATTGCATAATTTTCTTCCCTCAAACATGCAACTTCTAGTATTTCTCTTTCAGTATTTGTATCCTTTTCTGCGTAGGTGACTTGAAAAAAACCATTATCACTGTTAGGTAAAACAATATAACTAATATGGCCTATTTTTAACAGATATAAAATAAATTTGACAAAACAGTAATAATTGTGGAAATACTCGCTCAGTTTCTTAATATACACAGTATGAGGAACATTCAGGTTTAAGTCTGCTTCAGACTCAAGTATTTGCATTCTTTTTTTATAAAACTTGCCTCACTCGTCCTTGTGTGCATTGTTTGTCACAGTCTGAAAATGTTAAGTGGTGAAATGACAGTAAGAAGCAAACTGCTGCATATCAGGAATAGTTTATGAGTGTACTCATAAAGGCTAAAGTTGTCTGGATGTAAATAATGTCACGTACCTTTGAGGTAGAAATTTTGTAGTTTTCTTACAAAATATTAAATTTCACCTTTATTTATCACTTTCTACTGATTTTAATCAGCTGCAATGCAGCTGGTTTACTGCAGTTGGTTGGTATGATACAACTAAAACTAGGCACTCAAGGCGTAATTGAGAGCATAACTGAGAGCATAACTACATGGCAGCAGCACTTCTTGGGAGTGAAGGAGAAGGAACAGGAAATTTGGAAAAAAAGCACTTTGAAATTATCCTGCCAAGTGCCTATCATACTGTAAATTCAGAAAAATTGCTACATGTTTATACAGTTAAGTCATGTTTCCTCAATATTTTTCATATCATTAATATAATGATATGATAATACATTAATATAATAAGGCTTATAAATTATCTAGAAATGATTTAAATGTTTTCTGCTACATTAATAAAACCAGTGGGTTTTATGTAACCAAAAAAATCACTAAAGAACAAAAGAAAAAAGCAACCCCAAATATAACACAAACCAAGCATTTACTTTTACCTCAGTCCTGATTTGGAAATTTAAGTATTTGGTATGGATACAGACATCAGAGTTAAGAGCTATCAAATGATGACTTTTGATGCACCTAAAGATGATCCTACTAGGTCAACGACACCTGAAGTTTGAGAAAGTGTGTTCAATTACTGTCTGCTTCCACAAAAACATGTTGCTGCCCAGGTCTCAGGCCCCAGGGAGTGCCAAAGCCTGTCACTAGTAAGGGACGGCAGCACTGAGCAGGTGCGGGCAGGTGGATGATCTGCTCAGGCTGGTGGCAGAGCTACAAGCGGAAGAAGAAAGACTGAGGAGGCTGAGAAAGAGATAGACTGTCGGAGCCATATTCTGTCCTCCCTGAGACAGATACAAGAACATCCATCAGAAAAAAAACAACAAGATCAAGAGGAGCTGGTAACCTCCACCTGCCAGGCTGAAGACAGCAGCTTAAAGGAAAGGAGCGAACGGAGGCAAGTCCATGCTCAGGACAGTAAGTGAACCCCCTCCTTGCTCACTTCACCCTCCCAGGTGCCTCTGTACAACAAGTAGGAGGCTCTGGATGTGGAAGGTCAGTCAATGGATGATTTGGGCAACAGTCCACAGGTGCTGCCCAGGGTCAGCAAGGCCTACCGCCCGTATCATGACCAGCTCCCCAGGGAAAAAAGACAAGCTGTAGTTGTAGGTGGCTCCCTTCTGAGAGGAACAGGGGTCTGATATGGCAGAAATATCTTCCTCTTAGGGAAGTCAGCTACCTCCCCAGAGCCTCGGTTAAAAACATCACCAGGAAACTTCCTAGAATGGTATAGCCCTGGGGCTGCTCTTCACTTACTTCCTACAGCCAAATTACTCTTTTCCACGTGGGTGGCAATGAAGCTGCAACATGTAGTCAAAGAGCGATCAAAAGAGACTTCAGGGACTTGGCATGGTTGGTGAGGGAATCTGGAGCATAGATTATTTTTTTCCTCTCTCCTTCCAGTTAGAATCATAAAATCATTAAGGTTGAAAAAGATCTCTAAGATCATCAAGTCCAACCGTCAATCCAACACTACCATGACCACTAAACCATGTCCCCAAGTGCCACATCTACATGTTTTTTGAACACCTCCAGGGATGGTGAATGCATCACTTCCCTGGGAAGCCTGCACCAGTGCTTCACCACTTTTTCAGTAAATAAATTATTCCTAATGTCCAATTTAAACTCCCCTGGTGCAACTTGAGCCCATTTTGTCTTCTCTTATTTTTTGTGACTTGGGAGAAGAGACTGACCCCCACCTCACTACAACCTTCTTTCAGGTAGTTTTAGAGAGCGATAAAGTCTCCCCTCCGCTTCCTCTTCTCCTGGCTGAAAAACCCCAATTCCCTCAGCCTCTGCTCACAAGACATGCTCTCCAGACTCCTCACCAGCTTCGTTGCCCTTCTCTGGATCCACTCCAGCACCTCAATGTCTTTTTTATATCGTGGCGCTCAAAACTAAACACAGTACTCAAGCTGCGGCCTCACCAGTGCTGAGTAAAGGGGCACAATAACTTCCCCACTTCTGCTGGACACATTATTTTGGATACAGGCCAGGATGCCATTGGCCTTCTTGGCCACCTGGGCACACTGCTGGCTCATGTCCAGTCGGCTGCCCATCAACACCCCCAGGTTCTTTTCTGCTGAGCAGCTTTCCAGCCACTCCTCCCCAAGGCCTTTTAATACTTGATACAAGCCTATTAGAAAGATAAGGACAATCTTTTTAGCAGGGCCTGTTGTGATAGGGCAAGGGGTTAGTTATGGTTTTAAACTAAAAGAGGGTAGATTTAAACTGGATATAAGGAAGAATCTTTTTACACTGATGGTGGTGAGAGACTGGCACAGGTTGCCCAGAGAGGTGGTGGAGGCCCCATCCCTGGTGACCTTCAAGGTCAGGCTTGATGGGGCTCTGAGCAAACTGATCCAGTTAAAGATGTCCCTGCTCAGTACAGGGGGATTGGACTAGATGACCTTTAAAGGTCCCTTCCATCCGAAAACATTCTATGATTCTGTAATTAGATTATTTTAATCTCTACTTATGGGACTTCATAAGCACTACAATAAATTGAGACTTAAATGTAACAACTATTCAGGAAATTGCATCAAACATGCAGTGCGATTCAGCATAAAAATAAACAACTTAAAAATTTCTTTTCTTTTTACTTTTAAGGTGATTGTTTCACATTCAAAATCTGCACTCAGGGAATACAATTAGTACAGTTTTCACTTCAACTCACCTATCAGTGAAATTGGTTTTTTTTTGTTCTAACGAAAAATGGGTTTTGTAACCGGTCAGCAGTGACAAACTCTTCTGGACCAATTCATGACATGGGTTTTTGTTTTACTGATGTAAGATGAGAATTTGGGGGAATGGTAGTGAGAGAAGATGGAGAACAATTTTAGAGGTTCATGGATGGAGCATGTGAGCTGTAGATTCCTTGAAAGGAATTTCCCCATTTTCTCCTCTTGCCAGTCAGAGAATTGAAAGGATATTTTCAGAGAACTATTGATATAATGACTCTATGATTTCTGAACAGGTAACTGGCTATGTAGGTGCCATCACTGCATATATATAACTTGTGTTGTTTCCCTCACTTTCATAATTTTGGATTCATTAATGCTGTATTTTCTCTGCAAAGGCTTGCCAAATCATCCAGCAGCCTTGGGAGATCATTGGGAGAACTATTAACGGTCAGCTTTGGGTTTTATATTTTCAGTATTCTGTAGCTTCAGCACACTTTCTGTATTATTATTCACTCTTTTTCAGATAATTTGTGTATGGGAATCCTTTGGTAAACCTAATTTTTATCTTGTTATTTCTATCTTTTGTTTCAGATATTGAATCTGCAGAAAGATTTCCTCTCATATGCCACGATGTATTAGTCTCTTAAGACAGTTTAGAGGGAAATCTTGACAAAACACTTTTAGGAATCCCCATATAGAGCATTTATGTCTACATGACAAGATTTTGCATGCTTCTAGATTTCAGAGTGTATTCCAGTAGCACCCTGACTCCTTGCTTGGATGAAAACCAGGTAGGTACATCAAGAAGTACCCCAACTCTTGTCTGGATGAAACCTGAGTGACTACCCGTCATGTATCTTCTCCCCAAATCCTATTGTGAAGTTGAAAAGCAACTCAGATGTGTGTATTGGAAATAAACTGTGCAATGCTTTGTCCAGGTTTTTGGTCTCAGTGAGTGGGGAACAGGAAGAGATCCTGGGGCATGCTGTGGCACATGCAGGCCTTGCTGATTACATATATATCAATTCCATCACCTTTATCTAAATACTTGTTAGATGCGCAACACTTTGCAAGATACATCTGTTGTATGTGTACAAAAAGAAAAAAACAGTGAGACTAAGTAATCAGAGAGAATTTAACAACTGAGAGTACAACTGTACTGAGTGCTTGGCAGACATGATCACCTGTGCTTCTGAAAATGACACAGACATAAAAAACCCACATCAAATCAAAGTGAAATAAACAGATTTTTCTTCCCATGGTTTAAGGCTGAGGAGAGAAAAAAATGCACTTATGGTAGTAATGCTAAAAAAAGAAGATTACCTCACGGTGATTTAGAAGTCTCTCCAAATCTGCTGCCATTTGATTCTTGACACGCAGCAAAGCTGTCTTTTCTTTATTTAAAAGACTGGTAGAAAGAGGATAGGAAATGCAGTAATAGCAACAGATAATCTCTTTTAATCTTGTATTCTGGCTGAAACATGCATTTTCTAAAGCTAAATACTGGCAACAATGAAAATCTGCTCGAGTAATTGTATCAAATGATCCTTCTCTATGTTCAAGGATTGGAATTTTTATAAACGGGCCCAAATACATTGATACAAACAAAATCTTGATTTAGTCAAACAGAAATACTATTCAAAAACTTCATAAAAGATGAGTTGGGTATTTTTTCTGATTCTTGGAAGAGTAATTTAAATTATCAGAATCTTCTATTATCTCTTGGTTTCTTCTAGGCAAAATGAGCTCATTTTATAAGCAAAGTAAGGCTCCTTAGATCTACATTTCTATATCAAAATGTGGATTTCTTTGTTGTATGCAGCAAAGTTTGCCCTGTAAACGAAGTACGAAAACTGCTTTAGCAGGAAGGCATGCTTTTACAGCACAATGTCAAGTTTAACTTTAATTGCTCTTTGTTTTCTTAGTTATAAATATGAACATCTGAAATGTTTAGCATACATATTCAAATTCCAGGCAGCAATTCTAATATAATGAAATGTATTTTCATATTTAGCCCCAACATCCGTTTCAAACGATGAACTTCAGCCTAACACATCGATAATGCCAGTATATAATCTAGTCTGTTAAAACAGCCAGAGATTTTCTTGGAAGAGCAATATTATATATACCCTTATCATGACTTAACTAAACAGGCTGTACAATACAAACTATAACATAAATCAACAACTATGCAAAATGCAAGTCTGCATATGGAGTGCAAATATATAATACTGAATACAGGTCAGGAGTTCAAAAGGAAATGTATTAAAATTTTATAAATGGAATGGAGCAATTATATATGTAGCAAATACAAATTATTTAATATTCCCAGTATTTCATCCAGAAATTATCAACAAAATAAATCAACCTTTTTCTTTAATTGGCTCTGTATCGTCCTATTGCTTCAAATAAGCAACATCATCCTTTGCCCCAGAGATTTTCTGGCAGTTCTTTGCAAGCTCTGTACTGTAAATTATGACTGTCAATTCCTTCTAAGCATTCATTAATTCTCAGAAAAAATTGTATGCTTTGGCCAATTTGCTTAGTTGTCTGAGTTATTTAAAAGGAAAGTAGTAACATTTATGAAAAACTACAAAGATATTATAATATTTTCAAGAGGTTTATTTTCTGTGACATTTTTAATAATGCTGAAATTACTGTAATATTTTTTCCTGGGTTCATGTCTTGTAACTTACTGATATATCAGTTTTTCTTGGATTGCTGTGCCTCCTAACAGCATAAACCAATCCTTTTAGAGAATAACTCACAAAGTTATTAGAGAAGCAATAATAAAAGTTCCTTTATGCCTTTAATAGTGTACTGAATAAGCATAAACATCAGTGTTCATGACTAAACCAGAAGTTCACGTTCAAGGTTCAATTTCATCCACAGAACAGAACCTATTCTAGTTTTACTAGTTGTACCTTCTGAAACAATGGCATGACTGATGGGAACAGTTCTCATTTTGTTTATGGTCAAATATAGGAATGAGACTGCTACCTCATTAAGTAGCACTTCATGTTTTCTGTCATACGCATGAATATAGAATTACCAAAGCACGTGCAGACTCCAGATTTAGTAGTTTTGCAAGTTTTGCAATAGTTATGCTTTTTCATCATTGCAGAGAGAAGGAAATAATTCATATACTACTGAAAGAATACTGAAAAAGAGGCATATATGCATTTAACAGAGCAAGAAAGCAACTACCAGACACAATGATAATAAATTCAGACCTGTAATGGCCAAGTGAAGCAGAAATATCTTCAAAAGTTTAATTTTGGGAAGAAGACTGATCACTTCAGTCCCTGTTATGAAAACATTATGAATGGGCATCTTGGTATCAGCAATCAAGTAGGTTCTAGCTTTAAACTACTCTATGCTTGCATCAAACAGTAGTTTCACCTAACTGAGTTTTAATTGGCAGTGTAACAAAACAGAGAGCAGCTTTACAGTTTGTTTCTGCTGACCTAAGTGAAAACTGTTGCTGTAAGATCATCCTTCCCTAACCACATACTGGTAACCCACTCTTTGTGTTGTACTAGAAAATTTGTGACCACATAAGTAGGTCACTACATTGAGCTGGATGGAAACTGGAGTCTTATTTTTAACGGTTATTTTCTATGTGGATGACCAAAACAACTTGATTTACCATGCATTCTGGAAACCCACAGCTGAAGGTCAGGATGAGACTGCTCCATTTGGTGATGGAACACCTAAACTGTCTTTCTATGATTCTGACACCACAGCTGTGAGTCTAGATCAACCAGCCGCTCACACCTGAGCTCAAGGGTTCTAACTTTCATCTGAAGAGACAACATTTTCTTGACCATCTTTAACTAACCATACTTCTAAGTCTTCATAATACAGAGATGTATTTAAGTACTGGAGTACTAAACATTATATCTTCCAAAGGCTTGTTCTGGGGTGAAAACATGTGAATGCTCAGGAGCAATGGACTGTGTCAAAATGACCTAATAACCCTGGAGTTATTTAATACCACAAATGGCTGTTTTCACACTGCAGGGCAAGAGCAGACCACGCTGTGCTCCACAGTCCTGGTCACCAATTGCTCAACCCTGAATGTGGAGAAGGTGCCCTTTGTGATACATCACATAACCATGCCTCCAAAACTCTGGGTTGGACAATTAACTGAAAAGCACTGCAGCTCCTGCTTTTTTCTGCATGCCTGTGCTTCTAGAAGAAACCAAAATGTCTGGGAGGAGACTCAGTTTCATTTCAGCTTTCGAAACCTAGCCAGGTATGAACCCAGGTACCAGGAATGCAGGACTTCCCATGGAATACACTTGTCATATATATACACACATTGCTCACGGCAACCACCGGCTTGTTTTGTTTCACTTGACTCAGGATCTAAAGCCAAAGTAGCTTGGATATCACAGGTAAGACATTTTTAGGTGACCTCATTTTTATAGAGAATGGAGACTAACATTTTCCAGTCTCTGACTTTTAAAGCTTTTTAAGTCTGGGCAATTAAGCCACCTTTTAAATCTCTGGTCTACATATATTATCTACTACGCTGTTCAAGAAGCTTCTGTTATTAGATACTCTGGATAATATGCTTATGCTGGACACACTAAATAAACACGGTTTCATATATTACTGGCTTTTATTATTACTTCTGCTCAGTCTGAAAAAGAAGTAGGTTTCTTCTTCAGTGAACTGTGTACTCTAAGTACTGTAAGAAATAAGGACTGTGCCTTTCTGTTAATTTCACGTTCATGATGAAGGTGAAAGCCGAAGTCCAATCTTCAGTTATTTTCTTGCATTTTATGTTCATGTACAAATACTACCATCAAAAAAATCAAACACTGAAATAGTCTAAGTGAAGGTTGTGTACATGAACTTGAGAATATAACACAGGCATATAGTGCAGCTATCCTCTGTGAATTATAGATGAATAGCTCAGAGCACACAGCTAATCTGTAAAGGCTTAAGTCAAATTTTCTTTTTAAGTCATGTAGTTAGAGAGAGGTGTATAATATTTGCCGATTTTTTAAAGTTATTTAGAAGAGAGAAACAGGAATAATTTGTGATTTCTCATTGTGCAGCCAAACAACCACAGATGAGATTTTTAAAAGCATTTAGAATACTATTGCTTAATGATTTTAATTGGAGTACTTCGAGTGGCTTAAAAACTCATTCATGTAGTGTCCAAATTGAAAAGAAATTACTTTCTCAAATTGTAAAAAGAAAACAAACAAAAAACTACCCCCAAACAACTTTTATAAAGTTGTAATACAGGCCAGAAAGTGTTAATTTGTAAAAAAAAAATATATTTCTACAAATGTTGTTTGGAATATTTCTCAGGTAAACTGCAGTAGTGTTGAAATAGAAAATGTATATTTCTCAGAATGGTAATGTTCTCATAAAAATCTCATTGCCCATTTCTGATGGGAAAAACTCAGCTAACGCTGTGTGCTGAGCTTTATAATATTTGGATGGCAATTAGAGAACTCAAAATGTTTAGGTAAGGAACATTTCAGTACATAGCTTCTTAGTGAGCAAAATCCTTGTACCGCTTCTAGATTTGCCACACAGTTAGGCTTTTGAGGAGTGCTTTTCGTTAAGTAAACCACTTTTAAAACCAGCTATTGGTACAGAGAAATCTGAGTAACTGTATTTAAAATACATACCCTCTTTTATGAATGAAGTCCTGTTTAATGCCTCCAGTTATTTATAAACCTTGATGTTTTTAGCAGAAAATTATGTACTAAAACTACAATTACTTCATTACACACGTAAGAATAAAATTCAGAGATCTGTGTTTCCACAGCATGACACGGTTACAAGGCACTCTTTTCAAAATGAGTGCTAAATGGGATGTTTTCATTTCTGGTTAAAGAACTGTATGCTGGAGAGAATTCTTTATAGTAGGAAGGAGTCATCCTCATATATACCACTGCTCCTAATTAACTATTGCCATTTACTTCTATTAACAAGAGTGCTGTGTGGACAGACATAAATGAGAGGTTACTTAAGAGAATATTTTGAGATACATAGATCACCTATAAATGCACCTTGCAGATGTCCTGTCACTCGTGATCAGAGGTTCTGTATGCAAAGCCTATCCGCAGGTGCATGGCTCCGTGCACAAGAGGATGAGGGGAGGAATAACACCAGGCACCAGTACGGACTAGGGGATGCCCTGCTGGAAATCAGGTCCATGGAGAAAGACCCTGGAGTGCTAGTGGGCAGTAAGGTGTCCATGGGACAGCAACGTGCCCTTGTGGACAAGAGGGCCAGTGGGATCCTGGGGTGCATTAAGAAAAGTGTGTCCAGCAGGTCTAAGGAGGTTCTCCTCCCCCTCTACTTGCCCTGGTGAGACCACACCTGGAACACTGTGTCCAGTTTTGGGCTCCCCAGTTCAAGAGAGACAGGGACCTACTGAAGAGAGTCCAACGGAGAGATACAAGGATGATGACGGGACTTGAACATCTCTCCTGTGAAGAGAGACTCAGAGAACTGGGGTTGTTTATTCTTGAAAGGAGACGGCTGAGAGGGGACCTTATTAACATATATAAATATCTGAGGGGTGGGTGTCAAGGGGAAGAGGACAATCTCTCTTCAGTGGTGCCCAGTAACAAGAAATAATGAGTTTCAGTTAGAACACAGGAAGCTCCACCTTAACATGAGGAGAAACTTCTTTACTGTGAGGGTGACAGAGCCCTGGCACAGGCTGCCCAGAGACGTTGTGGAGTCTCCTTCTCTGGAGGCTTTCAAAACCCGCCTGGATGCGTTCCTGTGTGGCTGCCCTAGGGGAGCAGGGGGATTGGACTAGATGATCTTCTTAAGTCCCTTCCAACCCCGAACATTCTATGTATTCTGCTCCCAGGACAACCCTGGTCTTCTCCACAGCCAAGTGCCAGCATGGCCTGTGGCCTGCCTGGGAGAACTCTAAGGGGATGGAAAGGAGACTAGTAGGGAACACACGCATGGGCAACATCTGTCAGAGCTTTGATTACCCCTAAACAACCTCTCCTTTTATCTTTGAGTGGTCAAACACCTGTGCCTTCACACTTGAATCTAACTGGTAATGTCACTCATCTGTAATAACCTGGAGATAGGTCCCTGACTTGTTAATGAAAATAACTAACAGCAATGACAGCTGCTCAGCTAAGTGTTTATCCCAGCCACAGTAGCTCTTGCAGTATGGCTAAAGATCCACAGAGCTTTGTGAAAGATTACCAGAACTGACACACTTCTCACTAAGGCACCAAAGTAATTCCAGCTCTAGTGGAGTGTACTACTTCAAGGCCTTGATTCAGTCTGGTAGCTGTTTTGACTATTCCTTTCTATTCAAGAAGGGCTTTGAGCAACCTGATACAGCAGAAGACATCCTTACCCACGGCAGGAGGGTTAGAACTAGACAGTCTCTAAAGGTCCCTTCCAACCCAAACCACTTTATGACTCAGTCTGACAACTTTTGACACATGCAACCTTGAGTACTATTTGAATAGTCCTACCAGGTGAAAGACATTTTGATACAGAGAGTCTGAAAGACAACCTTAGCTCTAGAGGTATGACCATAAGGATGAAGGCCTGTAAGATGCTCCGGTTAAAGTGAACCCTGAAGACCATGTGGGTAGGAAACAGATCTGCAGCTCTTCTCAAAAGTATTATATCAAAATCTGTTCCATTCCTCTTGTGGAAATAACTGCACCTTCACAGAAGGATGCAGTGTGGAGAATCCTGAATACATCTGTTGCTTGTCAATGGACCACACTGTAAGTCACTTTAGGCCATTTTGTGAAAAATCAGTTGAAATACGGCACAGGAACACCCACAGCCCAAGCTAAGGAGATGCTGCTGTAGATAGCCTTCCTCATTAGCTTTTCTCATTAGCCTTCCTTTTATGCTGATTTCATTGAGACTACTTCATCATAGAATCAAAACGACATCCAGCAGCAACAGCCCTCTCAATAGACAAGGAAATACCAAGCACGGCAGGTCGCTGCAGAACATTTCTAAGGTTGCAAGAAAGTGCTGACTCATCATCCTGGGAGGTCTGCTGGAACCTAACCACCCTAGGAGTACGTTCTAAAAAGATTATTGGCTGTCACCACTGTGCACAGAAGCCAATTACGGATTAGGAAAAGTAAATCCATTTGAAAATTAGTCTTTGCTGATCCCTGTACACTTAAGTGAGAGGTGACAGAGGACGCTGGCCCTGATCACACAGATGTGACTTCTACGTAGGGAATCCACGATTTGCATAATGCAGAACCATCTCCCCTGATGAATAGATGAGATAAAAATACAAGACAAAGAGAACATTCCTCCTCCAGCATAGGTACTGCACACTAAACTTAAAAGAAGGAAAAACATGATCAAGCATAAGGCAGCTGTGAAGATGAAACCAAGTATTCAGTCTTGATTGTCATGGTGCTGACATATCAACATTATGTTAATTTGTTTGCAACCTAGTGTTCAAATACGGCATTTTAAAAAAAAAGTTATACTCAGAAAAATCACCATTGTTTTTAAAGGTCTGTCTGAAAATAAGAATATTTTTCCACTAGCTGGTACTTGTGAAATTGCTTTTTAGAAATAAAATTAAGGCATGTACAGTACATAAAATTTTAAAAAGTAATAATGTACTTTGTGTAACTATAGCATAAATTAAACCTCAAATTAAAGAGGCTACTGCAGCACTGCAGTATTAACTATTAATTATAAGGTAACGGTTGAAAAAGAAAATCATTCTGAAATACCTTAGCTCAGACAGAGAAACCAGGTTTCATAAACCATATTCAGTTTTTCCACTACTACTTTTCAAATAGCACCATCATTATGTGCAGAATTTAGGGCCCTCCTTGAGGAGCATTGAGTCTCTGAACTCATCTTCTCAAAAATATTCCACATAAAAACCAACAAAATGCTGTTTAATAAACTAAGACAGATAGAAATAGTGGTCTAAATCTTTTGATCCAGCAGAGCTCCACTTGGCATATATTTGGTAGTGATTATCATTAATTTACTTAATTCCCATTCTGATTCAGTTCTGCAAGAGCTGGGAGCTAGACCGGTTCACAAAGTAATGTGAAATCACCTTAGAGATACTTTAAACTGTCATCAGCGGATTCCTAAAAGGCTATTCTCATGACAACAGACTGCTGGAAGGTAATGGTTCTCTGGTTAGAAATTCCCTCCTCTAACTTCCTCTCATTTACGGGAAAGCAAAGAACCAACATTACCAATTTTATACCAGATTATGATTTCTCCTGTGCTTCAGGGAACATCAGCCAACAATTCAGGACATTTGTTTTAAATGTGGACTACTGATATGTACCTAAAATGCTAAGGCATTAGGCTGTTCCCAAGAATTTCACTGGCCTATGAGACTACAGTAAAGTTGAGGCAAAGTTTTGGTAAGAGGAGTTTAGTTTTAGTTAACAAGCAATATTGCAAACTACAGGAAAAAAAACTTTTACCAAAACACTTGATGTGCAAAGTAAGCATTACTTTTTTGCTACAAACCCATTAAGGATAAAAATATTTTTCTGTCAGACCACACTTTCATTTACAGCAACATGGATTAGCGGTGAATACACCCCAGCTCACCACAGCACAGGTCTGCTGGTATGCTCACCATGAACGCTCACACTGTGGTGCAGATCCATTTTCTTTGCAAATCTCAGGCACTTCAGGATGCCAAAAATTCCCTTTACAGTTTATAGAGAGCAACAGGCATCTCTAGCAAATGACTCACTCTATCCAAAATCTGAATTGCTTTTTGAAGATGCCACTTCCTCTATGAACTAGGAAAGAAAGCTCACCCGACTAAGTTCCTAATTTAGGTGCCTTAAGTTGTAGACTAAATTTAGAAAGAATATCTGGGTTTGCAAATTATTTGTACGGAGCCATAGAAAGTCAAGAGAATAGATGCTAATATTGGATTTACGTTCTTACATATTTTAAAGGCATGAAACATACACTTTCAGAAATTACCTCACCTATTTATTCCATTTTTTTCTGAGCTTTTGAGAGACTTTTGGACTATAATATGAACAGTGAAAGATGTTTTCATGTTACTGTATCTAAAAATTTAGTTTGTTAAAGACCAATTCTGTGATGATTTTTTTTCTGCAATTGAAAAGTAAGACCCAACATATATAGTGATTTTTCATCTCCTGAAAAAATATAATTTACCTTTGAAGTTTTTCTATAACATATCAAGTCTAGGAAAATAATAAACCCAGTTGATTCTGGGATAGAAAAAATCTATTCTTACTGAATCAAAATTAAAATTAAACATCAGGAAGTATGAATATTTCATGTTACTTATAAATATATTGATTATAAATGTATAGACTTACTTGGAAAATAACTTTTAGGTATTCCTCAAAGTACAATAAATACTATCTCAAACTATCAAAACACTCTGAATAGATACATGTGTAAGAATGTAGGTAGGGTAAAGTATTTCGCTATTGTGAGTCCTACCTTTTCTGTTTTCATTGCTTCAGCGGATTTGTTGGAAAAAAAAATGTATTTTTCATGTAATTCCTTCATAATGCAATCACACTAACGCTTCACAATTATTACCATATGTGTTTCCTAAACCAAGATACCATAAAAACACCTAATAGTTAAAATAGTTTTTCTGTAGTGCAGTGGCACACAGTTGTCAACTTCCTTGAAAACTGAGGGGCAGATTATTTTCTAACAGCTTACTTGGGAATCAGATGTTAAACACAGTTTATAAAGCTGTACGATGGTGAGAAGCTGCTCAGTAGTCAGAAAGTTCTGACAGCTGGATATAACACCAAATATCAGAGTCTCCACTAGAGGAAGTCTGCTCAGGTTATGCCCAAAAAACCCTTTGCTGGCGGACTAGTCTATTATTTTCCTCTGACCTTATTTCTTTATATTTGCTTTTGTACATCTGGCGTGTCATTCTTTCCTTTTACTCTTCTGAACCTTTCTCTACAACACAAGAACATTTCTCAGCTCCAAACTCTCTTTAAACTCAACTGTCAGTGATGATTTTCCAAACCTAAAGCCTCTTTTTCTGACAGGATGAAAGAAATCACAGATGGTAGAGTTCCAGCATAAAGACTGGATTTAGTCAATGATGCAGTGTCAACATCTCCTACTTCATGGCCAATAACATAATTTTTTCTAATGATAAACAGTTTAAAATAAAGGAATAGCTATTTTAATTACCTGACATCTTTTTCAAGTTGTGTGATTTGTTCTTTCTGTAGATTTATTTGAGAATCTCTCTGTTGCACAGTTTCAATGAGGTATTTGTATGGCTGTTGTACTTGACTCAACAAAGAATTTGCTCTCTCAAGCTGCCGAAAAAAGAAGTATTACTATAAAAAAATAAGAATTTATAAAGCACAATTACTTGATTATTTCTGAAATATTATTGTATATTACTGATTATGATCAATTGCATAATAATATGAAAACCAAACCCGTTATTTCACAAAGTCTCAAAGGACTATCTAGTGCATTATTCTCTCACCTTTCTATCCTAATTATACAATATTTTCACTGCAATTAAGCTACTGTTCTCCACGCTTTCTTAAAATGCATTTTCAAGAGTTTTAATGTAATGGCTTCCATTGATGAAAAAAATTAGCATAGATAAGGCATTAGTTTGTTCACCTTATTAACCACAAGTGACTTTTCAAAAACAGTATACTATTTAAATGGAATTTTTAGCTCAGAAATTGAATCTGAAGAAACAGTAATAAAGGAAGAAAAGTCCCCTTCCTCTAATCTATTACTGTATATGAACAATGAAATCCAACAGGATGTTTACAGGAGTAGTATAAAATAATTGTCATACCCATTGTAACCCTACTCCCAGAAAAAATCAGGATCACTAGGTTTAAAATTTTCATGATGTGGCTTGCATCTTGAGCTATATAACAAGATCATTCACTAAAATATGTACAGAATTAAGATCATACGTCAAGATTTATCAGTTTCAGCAGCTAGAGTACACACAAGTCAAGAATACCAACTAGATTCTTTAACAAAATAAAATATTTTAAAGTTAATATCTAAACAGGTCTAATGGAATGAATTCAATGGAAGACAGTTAAGCTATCCAATCAGGTTATAAAATTCCTCCATAGATTAAACAATCTGCATTTGCCAAATCAGACTTAGGAGGCAGTTGTCCTAATTTGTGTTGTTCCAAATAAGCAGAGTGAAAAAACATCTCAGTCCATTTAACTAATACTTCAGGACTTCTCTAAAATCAGATTTTTCTCCTATTCACAATTCTCTAAATGTAAGACTGTCTCCTTCTTTCTCTAATTCCATTATATTTTTATTGCAGTTTTACTTCTGCCTTCTATAATCTGTCAAATGTGCAAAGAACTTATAATGCAATGGTTCGTATTTATAGAAAAAAAATAGATAAAATTTGCTTAATCACCTTATCTGCCTTGCTAAAATGGGAGTTAACTCCACCTCAAGTTTTAAAAAGTGAAATGAGTGACTATAACATTGCACTTCAAATTAATGCAAAACTTTTAAATATTATTCAAATACATTAGTTTTTTCAGGAAATATCTATTCTAGTCCACAGTGAAATTTCAAGTTTATTTCAGAGAAGTTAAAAAAAAACCTAAAGATGTAATCATCTTCCTGAAGAAACTAACTGTCTTCAAAAAATTGACAAGCAATTAATAAACTATTATTTTTTTAAAAGCACAAGCTATCAAAAGAGGTCTCTCTCAGGAAGACAGTAGAATCTTTACATGGCAAACAGGTAATTCCAAGACATGGAGTACTAATCTCTAGGATGGTCTAAAAATTGCAGAATAAAACCTTGATGCTGATGTTACAAGAGAAAATTAATCCAACTGATCTTGATTGGAATCCCGTTCTTGATAACCTAAGGACTTTCAAAGAATTCTGCCATCACAGTGTGAAGTCCTTATTGTCCTCTCTGATAGCATTAAAGTACTTCGGGGGAAAGGACCAGTGAGGAGATGTAAGCTTGGTTTGATGCTTCTTTAGGCATCTATTAACTCGGTAACTTCATCAGCCACAAAGTGTGCTGCGGTTATGAAAATAAAGGCTTTCCCTTCCCTCTCCATGGTGGTGCTTTGCTGCCAGTTTGATTCTATAAACTTAAAAGAAGTTGTCATTAAATTGTAATCCATTAAGAATTAAATGCATTTAGTGGATCAATTTTACTAATAACCACACACGTATATAAATTAAGCATTATCCTTGAGCAAAAGCATTTTTTCAAGGCAACTTTGATGTCTTTCCCTCTTAATGTACAAGATTTACTGAAGCATTTATGTGTCATTCTTTTACGAGATAAATCTACTACCTTGCAATTGGACATTTATTATTCATTCCTGAACGTACATCTCTATCAAGCTGAAAGATTTCATCATTATTCAGCTTGATCTACAGTCTCTCTTTCAGATCGAGATGTAAACTCGCTTTTGGTAAAAATATTTCAGCTGAGGCATACAAAAAGCACAAACACTACATCATAATGAAGGCAATCCAAATAGATTAACTCGGTAAATTTCTTTATTTAGGATTATTGCTTGTACTGTACACTGGCCCACTATTTCCTTTGTAAGTCACCCAAAGACCATATCAGTTTTCTAGACACAAGAGACTGTTGATCAGTTCTGGCGCTGTTCAAAATCTCTGCAAAGCAAATTAATTCCAAAATTTAGTCTGAACACTAAACTTAGTAATTGAAAATCACCGCTTTGCAGAAGTTGACATGCCACCTTCCACTTAAACTGAGAGTTAACATGAAGTGAGTTGCAGAGGCAATAAACTGATTATCACTAGCTAAGTCTTTCTTGGTCACGAGAATTCCTTTATTTTGTTTGTCCTAGACATGGTCAACAAATCTTCCACAGTATGAAAAAAGCCTCAATACCTATTTTAACATTGCAGGTCACTGCCATACAAAGCAACAGAAAGAGGACTTTAAGGGAAAATTCTTTTCTAATGCTGTATCATGACCTGAAAATAGACCGGATGCTGCAGTTAAATAAAGCCTGACAAACTAGAATAGGTCTAACCGAGGACTGACAAGTTTTTTTCACAGCAGCTGAGGTTTTCCATAGGCTTCCACCTTTCATGCAGGCACATTGTATCAGACTTCCATCAAATGAATGAAATTATGGAGAAGTCAATATTTTCTTCTTGGTATTTTCCAGAAGATCAGTATGGTTCCTTTCTATAAAGCTCAACAGCAATTAGTCCAAAAAATTAATCTTAGAAAGAGTACCCACTGTAGTTACTGCAATCTTTTTCTTTTCCTCTGTCCTTCAAAGAGCTTAAAAACAAAGTTATAGCATAAATTCTGCATAAATACTGCAGTGAAATACCAATATTTAATCCAAGTTCAAAAAAAGATGGTCTGATCAACTTTGCCATCAACTTTCAATCCACGTTCGAGATTTCATCTAGATGACTGAACAAACTGTAAATCAAAAGAATAACGACAGGCTACCTGATCAGGCTGTAATCTACAGGATCTCTGTTTTACTCTTTAAAAAATAGGAAAAAAGTAGGAAAAATGATAGCTTAGAGTAAAACTCTATCTCAGTTCAGTAAAGTCAGCAAAAAGAAGTTTAAGAACTTTATATAAAAAAGATAATAGACAGCAATCAGTATAAAATATGAAATGCATAAAAATTTACAAGAAGAGCTACAATTTCAATGGGAAAGCTGATACTAGCAGGCACAGAAGTCAAAATACAAAAAATGGGACCAAGAAGATCCTAGAAACAGTGGAACCCATTATGGCAGAGATATGGTAAAACTGTATACAAAGCCAAAGAAAACACAGAAGTTTTCAATAAAATTTTTTGCCCTAACTTTGAAAAGAAGTCAGATGATCAGTTTGTATAACATGAGAAAGCTGAATTATTTTCCAGTCCTTTAGTCACAAGTGTAAATTCATTGTGCAAGGATGGCAAGCAGAATGGCTTATGCAATTGTTATCAAACGAAATGGCATATAAGGCTATGCAATTTTTTTTTAGAAAAAAAAAAGAACAAAGAAATCTGATGACATATTCAGACCTGAACACCAGACACGAGTTTAACAGAAGGCAGGTCTTTAAAGACCTGAGTTTGATGTTAATAGGCTTAGTAGCTGTGCGTTAGCTATCTGCAAGACATTTAACTTCATACTGGCTGACATTCTGATTTCCACTGCACAAGTATATGAAAAAACATTAAGAAAGGGCTACATGACATCTCGTGAGAGAATGAAAATGAGGTGAAGATGCTGTAGTGGAATTTTGCAAGAATTTGAACTAAAGTCACTGGTAATGAACCTTTCCTCAGTGATCTAGAAGCAAATATAAACCCACTGTGGGTAAGAAGAAATGTATTAAAGTGGAAACCAGACAGGTTTAGGTGGGAAATAAAGCACAGATTTCATTAACAATACTGAAAGGATAATGACAGAGGATAACATTGGATTCACAAATCTCTTGGTGTATTCAAGTCGAGGAGATTTGAAAGGTATGTTTTAGACAAATACAAATTACTAGGATATACCTAAAAAAATCCACAATTCATTGTAATTTTAAAATACGTAAAAAATGTATTTGCACCATGAAGTACTTGGGTGTAGTTATCCTAATTTATAATTACAATGGCTTTACAAATCAAACTGCTAACACCATTCCTGAAACACTCAGCCTAGAAATTCCATATGGTGGCAATATCTAAAAGCAAATCTAGGAGTTTTCTGGTTCCTAATAGAAATTTAGAAAACAATCTCAAAAAATACTTCAAAAATTTGTTCACTATAATTCTAGGAGATCTCAAGCTGAGTTTGTTTAGCATTTGTTCTCTGTGTCAAGGTACTGTGTGGGTTCAGGTGCTATATACACAGCATTTTCAAACACCATGAAATTAAACTCACCGTAACAAAGTAAAAAAAAATAAAACAGAGTTTTTTAAAAAGCAGCTTAAACATACCTAGATTTGTATATTCAAAGACTCAAGAACTGAACAATGTAGAAAAGGATTTACAGAAATATTTTCAAAAGTGATTTAAGAGAAGAGCTGTGTAAAAAGTAATGAAGTATTCATTGAACAATTAATTATCAAGCAGAACAAACCAGTTTGGCCAGCTGATCTTCTGTTCAGAAATCAGAGAGTTGTCTATCTGGCTTACATTCTTGTTTAGCCTGTAAAGTAATCCCTCTTTCGATCTTCATTTCAAAATACAATGTAAACTTCTTCGAAAATGTTTAGTACAGAGTTTTGACTAATTATGGGGCCATTTTTGACATCAAATAGATAATAAACACTGTTTAGAAAATACTTTATTTTATGAACAGCTGTTCTGCAATGTTTATAGTCTCTACAGATTTGATTTTTGTAGCAGTAATTTACCTCTTGTGAAATCTGTGTTACTTGTTCCTTCTGATGTTCCAGATCTTTTACAAGCAACGAGTTTTGCTTTTCTAGCTGCAGTAACCTCCTTGCCAAGTGAACACTATGCCAATAAAAAATAAGACCAAGTTGAATTTTTTCCAAAATAAGCAAAAGAAATTCTCACATTTATGCTTCAGAACTTGATTGTCTTAATTTTTCACCAGTGCTTAAACACTAATATATATAGACTACATATTGAAACATGCAGAATGGTCAAAGTTAGACAAACATTGAAAACATCACAAAAATGTAACAGCACTGAAATAACATTTCCACAGTTATGCCATTGTAATATTTTTACACAGTAATTACCTATATAATTGTACAATAGTATACAATTGCAGTAATCATGTCAAAATGTTTCACCTAATTATGAGGATTTACTTTTTAGCAACTGTAGGGAATTACTGTAATTGGCTTCTCCTTAAATTATTTTTTTTAAAAAAGTTAATATTAATACACATTTTCTAGTGGAACACTAAAAAATATTGGATCATTTCCAAAACACATGCAAAACTGTTTTGTCTGACATTTAATGTACTAAATAATTATTATTCCTACTTTTTAGGATAGAACACAAACTCTTACGCAGATTCACAAATTAACTCAGAAGAGAAAGGATTTGCTTTAACATCCTAGTTAAAAAAACAGATCCTCAACCTCTTGTGTGTTATCATCAATTTCCTCAACCTCTTGTGTGTTATCATCAATTCAGCAGCACAGTACCAACGGCATAGTACCAAGGCAGCAACGGGAAGAGATTCAGTTCGCATCTGCAGAGCCCGTTTCCAGACATCTAACCTAGTCTTTCAAGCTGCTTAAACTGTTTACAAGGGCATGTAGCAACAAGGCAAGGAGCAATGGTTTTCAGCTAAAGCAGGGTAGATTTAGATTAGATGTCAGGAAGAAGTTCTTTAGGTGGTGAAGAAGTTCTTTCAGGGTGGTGAAACACTGGCAGAGGTTGCCCAGTGAGGTCGTGAAGGCTCCATGGCTGGAGGCATTCAAGGTCAGGCTGGATGAGGCTCTGAGCAACCTGATCTAGTTACAGATGTCCCTGCTCACTGCAGGTGGTTGGACTAGATGACTTGTAAAGGGCCCTTCCAGCCCAAAACATTCGGTGATTCTATGATTTAGTGCTATTCAGTGACTATATTCCACTAAAATGGCCTCCTGGATGGTGAACTGAAACAGACTCCAAACTCCACTGACTGTATTGATTAGAACTAAATTGCTTATAACAGAAGGTTAGATGCCAAGGTTCTGCGTTAAACTTACTCTTAGATGTCGAAATTTATGTACCCTGTAATGAAACCTGCCTTCCTTGTTGGATTCAGAAGCTTGGCTGCTTATTAAAAAAATTGTATCTAGGAAATTTATTGCTGTACCTCTCCATGTTTAGGTCCTCTATTCACCATCCTATCTCACAACAGGATGTGGGAAATTCAGAGCTCTGTAAATGGGGAAGACACACAGGGCTAACAGCACTTTTCAGTGTGCCTTAACCACTGGACTAATAGCTCTTCACAACAATCTATCCTGCCAGTCAAATATCTGCTCTTTTTCAGAACCTTGTATACTGAACAGAGAAGTCAGTCCTGTTCACATCCTAGACTCTCAATGCATACTGTCCATGAGCAGAAAATGTAAGGCTGGATACACAGCAAAGTGTTATCCAGTTCTTGACCACTATACTGAATCCGTAAGAGAAACGGTGTAAAGCAGACAGAGACATTATGTTTACCCTTAAGCTGAGGCTTAGAGCATGTAAAGCTAATGAGTGTACAACCTTTCTCTGAACATTTGAGCAGTCATAACCTCAACCTTCTCCTCAGTAAGAGAGAATACGCTTTTAGATTTGGCAGAAGTTTTAATATTCTTCATCTGTCATACAACCCTACCCTTTCATATCGACATTTTGTTTTTGCCTTGTATGAGAGGAAGCACCTGAAATTCTCAATAGCATTCATTAAAAGGCTGGTTCTCTCAGTTCTTCCTACAATGAACATTAGACTGTGTAAACAATAACTGAGAAGAACAGAAATTTATTCTCAAAACAAGTTATTGGGATTTTTATTTACGAGATTCAAGATGCTTGTTAAGATCTGTAGTACGAAAAAAAATGAACCATTTCTCTGACTAGCTAGGGATATTATACATTAGCTATCAGAGTGCAAGGGGAAACTTGGATAGCTTCCCATAGCAACTTTGGGAATGTAGCTCATCATAATTTTCCCAGCTACAACTATTCAGTGAACTTAACCTGAATTTAGAATCATAGAACAGTTTCGGCTGGAAGAGACTGTCAAGATCATAGAGTTCAGCCTTTTCCTAGCCCTATCAACACCACTAAAACATGTCCCTCAGCACAACGTCCACCCGTCTCTTAAACACCTCCAGGGATGGCGACTCAACCACATGGATGGCGACTCAGCCACATCCCTGGGCAGCCTGTTCCAATGCCTGACAACCCTCTCAGTAAAGAAATTCTTCCTAATATCTAACCAGAACCTCACCTGGTGCAACTTAAGGCCATTTCCCCTCATGCTATCACTCGCCACCAGGGAGGAACAGACCAACACCCATCTCGCTACAACCTCCTTTCAAGAAGCTGTAGAGAGCGATGAGGTCTCCCCTCAATCTCCTCTTCTCCAGGCGGAATAGCCCCAGATCCCTCAGCCTTTCCTCATAGGACACATGCTCCAAATGCTTTATTAGCTTGGTAGTCCATCTCTGTACCCTCTCCAGCACCTCAATGTCCCTCTTGTAGTGAGGGTCCCAAAACTGGACACAGGACTCGAGGTGAGGCCTCACCAAAGCTGAGCACAGGGGCATGATCACCTGCCTGCTCCTGCGGACAACACCGTTCCTGATCCAGGCCAGGATGCCGTTGGCCTTCTTGCCCACCTGGGCACACTGCTGGCTCATGTCCAGCCGGCTGTCCATCAGCACCCTCAGGTCCCTCTCTGCCTGGCAGCTCTCCAGCCACTCCTCCCCAAGCCTGTAGCGCTGCTGGGGGTTGTTGTGGCCGAAGTGCAGGACCCGGCATTTGGCCTTATTGAAGCTCCTGAAACTGGCCTTGGCCCAGTGATCCAGCCTATCTAGATCCCGCTGCAGAGCCTCCCTACCCTCAAGCAGATCGACACTTCCACTCAGCTTGGTGTCGTCTGCAAATTTAAATTTGCAAGTGTTTAAGGATAAACACAAGTACGTCTTTCAAGTACACTTGTCAGTATGTTTGTTGACTCATATAAATTTAAAGCAAAGGGACTGATCTGCAAAGACACCTTATTCTGGAAAACTTTGATTCCAGCTACACTAGAAAACTATGCTGTTACACTACACTAGAAAAATAAGCCACTAGAGCGTTCCTGGTAGTATTCTGGCATTTACTAATTAAGATTCTCTAAAACAGTTCCAAGGCACAGGTGAAGAATTAGCATGGGCAGTCATTGCCAACACGTAGTTCACACGCAGATGACCTACACTGAGACTTTAATTTTATGGAAGTGGGCATTTGGTCTTGATGCTTCAGAATGTTCCCAGGCATGTTTAATTTACTACTACGGGTGTGCAGTGCCTGTGTCTGAAGTAGTTGTTTCTGGCAAGTAGGTAAAGAGGTACAGACCCCACAATGTACTATGCCTGAATAGGCAGTTATGACCAAAACTTCAGTGACTGGAATGCAGGCTGTGAACTTAAAAGAGCTCTTCCTTTAGGAATTAAAGAGCAGGTAAGTAGACTCCAAAGAGAAGATAATTCACATTTATAATACATTCTCTTTCCATAAGCAGTTCCAGACAGCAGAAAACTCTCTGTGTTTCTTCAATGGCTATTGAAGTTGGTGTCACCGTGACATTGCTTAGGGAGCCAAAAGCATCACATGTATTTTCTGCATGGCAGTATTCTTTGAATCAGAACAGCAGCAGGTAAACCATACACAGACTTCTATGGCTTTTTTCATCTTCTTAATTTTAAAAGATAAAGTCTACAAAGGCTCCAAAACCATTCTGAAGGATTAAGTCAGCGTTATCTGCCAATGCCTTTTGGAATACTTTTGTTCAAAAGAACAAAATATTTTAATTATAAATAAATAAAAAAAAATAAACTACTATTAGCACAAACGATGCAATTGACTTCCCTGCATTTGAGCAAATTGTTGGCACCTTCAAAATGGAAGGAATGAGTCTAATCCTAAGAGAATGATTATCCTAATTGTGGTATCTCCTATGCTAGGCTGGAGGCAGGATTCTGTACAAAACCCCCCCACATTACTCTGATGTGATATTATGAAGGATGTGAAATCTCTATGCACAGAGAAAAATCAAAACTTAGCTGGACAAGCTTTTAAACAACTGGACTTGCTCTGAGCATGGTATTGGACCCTGCCAACCTCCAGATGTTCTTTCCAACCTAAATCATCCCACTATTCTAGTCTTAGGTTATGTTTTCTTTTTACACTATCTATACATATTTTGAACAACATCAAAAGTTTTGCTCTGGTCACAGTTCAAAAATATTATAAATAAATCCACATTCTCTGCACTTGACAGAGAGCTGTAGCCTTTACGCTCACTATAAGTCACTCAAATGTTACTATTATATCTTAAAGGCAGTGCATAATATGAATCTGTTTTTCAAAAATTACTGTGATCAGGATGTTACTCAGCCTACACATAATTTTAATCTATTAATCAAATGGTATCAGAACAAACTGAATATACGTAACTTGAATCAGATCCTGTATTTGTAAAGACAAAATGACAAATGTTCTAAAATGCTTAATTTCCTAACAGATGTGTTTTTCTAACAAACATGGCGTCCCTGGCAACAGGGAGGCTGGAATAAAATGATCTCTAAGGTACTTTCGAGCCTAGGCCATTCTATGATTATGATTATCTATGATATTTTTCAGGGTATTAAAAACTTTTTTCCTATTATATAAATGTAAGCAATGTAACTACTCTTTTTTTTACAGCTATATTTTTTATATAATTAAAATTCTTCTTTCTGAAACATAATGAAAAAAGATCTGAAAACGACCTAGAAAAATATGTGTAATGCTCATTTATATGCATGAACCACACTAACAGGTCTAGTCTTCATTTTATTAAGACATGAAAAAAATCCTTTATGTTAATCAAACGTGCTGGATTCTACAACAAAACATAATGCAGATCATAGAATCATAGAATGCAATGGGCTGGAAGGGACCAGGTATCTTCATTGACTTCATCTTGAACAATTAAATTCAGGAAACACTTTTTTACCTTTGCTTTAGCTGTCTTTTGGCTGTTGTAGGAACATTAGCACCATATCCAAACGAGAAGAGAACCCTTTCTGCTTCAAGGTCATTTTCCACTGGAAAAAAAAGGCAGAAAGGTACAGTTAAAGAACATAATTACAGTGCAAGAACTTCAAAACTTCTAAGCAATTGGATTTGTAAGTACATACACACACACACATTCTTCTAGAAACTAGGTTTTCAGTTGGTGTAACCTTCTGGACTTGAGTGGAACAACTTTTCTTCATAATTAGCATTACTACAGTCCCACATAGCAACTTCTTAACAACACTGGCAGGCTTTTCACAGTTTATTTTTTTCTGATTAACACAAGACTTGGGCAATATGAAAGGAAAAGAGTTCAGTGTCCTTAAATATTCATATTACTGGTACAGTCACAAAATACACACTAATAGTTTAATTCAGCAGTACAAGGTTAGGTTACTTAAGGTTTATTTCTAAACAACTCATCTTCTGTGTATACATGAGGAAGTAGAGGAAGATACAGTTAGGGAGTGGTTAAGCTGACTGGACTCAAGTAAGTCCTTGGGTTGCTAAAGTCACCATGAAGCTCCTTACTATCATTTCAGAAAGGCTGTGGTGATGAGAAATTTCTGATAACCTGAGGAAAACAAATGCCATACCCATCTTCAGAGAAGGGAAGAAAAAAAATTCTTATGTTTATGCAATGCAAAAATATTGAAAATATAGTGTTTATTGCATAAACATAAGATGACACCCTTTTAATGCTATTTTAAAGGAGGATTCTTAAAACACATTTAGAAAGAAAAAAGTCTCTAGCAGAGCACCCGCGCTAAGTCCTGTATCTAGTTACAGGAAAAGCAATGCAGAAGTTCCAGTAAGCGTGAAAGGAAGAGTTTACTGATGTGGCAGTACAAAAGCACCAGAACTTTAGATTTTCAAGACTGTCTCAGTCATGACGGGGAGTTATCTAGGGCCTTAAACACCTCCGGTTCAGAAAAACATAAAAAATAATAAATTAACCTGCTTCTGTTCTAATTCTTTTTTGTTACAAATTCAGTGTTGTACATCTCAGAAAAATGTCATTAAGATGCTGCTCTATAAATTCCTATCTGTCAGCAGTGTCCATGTAAATGTCAGATCTTGAAGACAAACATAAGAAAATTTGGAAATGTAGATATCAAGCCAAAGCAATGTTCTGTATCGGTGTATGATTCCCTTAATTTCCTTTATGTCTTTCCAGGCTCTTTACCTGACTTAGTGGTGTAAAATACACATTTTAAAGCTAGAGGACACTTAGTAACAACAGTTTTTCACACTACTTCGCAAAAAAGTGCTGTTCTGAGATAGGTTCAACCTTTTACTTAAAAAGCTACTAATCTTGGAAGCAAGAAAATCAGACAGGTAGTTCACAGCAAAAATATGCCAAAGTGAAGATTTTACCCTGAAAAAAAAGAAGAGACATATGCCAAGAAAGTTTACTACTGTTATTCATGTGGAAACCACTCAGATGCTGTAAGGAGAGCCTACATAAATTCTTGATAGTTTCCTGAATAGGCTGTTTCATGTTATTTCAATATTAATAAAGGGAGGCATATTGCTGAGGGAAAAACAGTCAGAATTCAGTGATCTCTTCCACATGCACACTCTCCAAAGGAAAAAATAAAAGGCTTATATGATTATACGACAAAAGCCACCTCACATGTGCAAATACACAGTTAGTTAAAAAGTCCAGAGCACCCAAACACCCAAATATTGTAAAACAGCAGAGGATTCATAACTCAAGGAGAAGAAAAAAAAATAAATTACATGGTGTTGAAGGATAAAAAAGTCACCACAGGACTGAAAAATAAAATCTTATTCTCACTAACAGAAAATTCTAATTGTCTTTCACACAATGCTTCAGCCTAAATTATGTTCTCTGAAAGACAGACTGGAGGATTTCCAGATCACATTAAATTTGAAGAATAATTATTTTTCTTCCTTTCAAATGCTTTTCCACCTGTAGTTATTTATAACATGTAAATATCAGGACATAATTTGAGACATAGGACGAAGTATGTCTGTGTTCTCTATCAAAGTGTTTTACAAAACTTTTATCTCTTCCAGTTTTCCTCAGAAGTTCACCTTGGTGCTGGAATTCAGTCTTAATTAGTAATAATCTTAGCTTTCAATATCAAATATACTATAATCATAGTAAGAAAAAACAATGTTAGTTATTAAACATTACGCATATTGAAATAATACTGAAATATAACTCTTTTTTCTCTGACAAAATCAGAAAATAAAGTCGCATATTTTAACAGAACAATCCACTTGGAAACTGCTGTTTCTCGGTCATATTCCAGAGTACGTAGAATAAATTTGCAATTATGGTAGTATAATAATACAGAATATAAATGGTAATTAAAATACATACTTAAGAAGTTAAGAATGATTTAGTTCTGTAAAAAACTTTACTATCTCAAGATGCATAAGAAAATGTGTAAACAAAACCCAGCATTCTGAATTCTGTCTCTTCCTTGGAAAAAATGAAAGTAAAGTCCAAAAATTCTCTATTAATATATAAACACTCCTTAGGCAAGTTTATATATACATCCTTTAGAAAACATGTTGACTTAAACACAAGCCTGTGTATTGCAAACAAGTTTATGGTCAGACTGGACGCTTTGGGTAGCCGTGCCATTCTAATAAGTATGAGCTCCAACATGTAAAATTAATAAAGTATGTACAGTCTAATTACTAAACATATCCAGATATCACTGCATCCCAGAAATACATTCTTTGATCTACACTTCTGTTTATATATAAAGCTTATGCAATGATTGTCTTCCCGGAAACCATTATTTATACACTGTGATTACTTTTTGGAGGAGCAAAGAAAGAGAAAAGGACAAGGAGATATATTAATTAATTAATTAGAAATCTTAAAATCTATTGTTTACACACAGGCTAAAACACCTGAAGATTAGAATCTTAGTTTCAAATTAGAAACTACTTGCTTTGCAGATTCATTTAGGCTGAGAATCAAATCAATCCCGATTTCACAGGAATTTTGCTGTGTTTGAGAACTGATACTGTTATTTTTGCCAACCAGAGACAAAAATTTTCAAGAATAATCAGGCCTGAATATAATCCAGGGTTTCGTGCTTGGAATAGACTCATCTGCCAAAAGTATCTACTTAATGTATAATTATTAATAATTCAACACATGGAAGAGTTTTTTTCCCCCCAATTAATCAAAAAATTCACATTATTCACTGTACTGTATTATGAAACCTGTAATTGTATGTCAACAAAGAGGATTTCCTGGTATTCGAAATATACTTAAATAATAGGAGAAACCTATAGAACATACCTAATTAAAATGGATGATTAGAATAAGGAAAAAAAATGAGAGAAAAACAAACACTGAGATTATTTTTAATATCCGCATGTCCAAATTCATGCTTATTTGATACATATTTATAAATATGTTTAGAAACATGTTATTAATATCTTCTATCAAAATAATTACTGGATCTTAATTGTCATGCATAAGGAGGGAGAATAACAAGCACTGTAACAGTCTGAAAGTGCCATGAGAAACAAGACATCTTGCTATAATGCCCAAAACACCTACAGATATAATTTGTAAGAGACTTACTTTCTGCTGACTGCAGTATTAACTCATCAAGCTCTTTTTCAAGTTTTTCATAAGTATCTAGCCTTGCTTGAAGCTCAGAATTCTGTGTCTGAAGTTCAATAATGCGTGTTTCACTAGAAGACTGAAGACTATAGAACTCCTTAGTAAGCACCTGTGAAAATGAATAATGGAAAGATCAGGGATTCAGCATTACAGTTATTTATGAAAAGGCAAACAAAACATTATACACATAAAATGCTTAGCAGTATGATACTAAATATTTCATGTAACTTTTGCACAGGAGAGATTGAAAAGCAGTTATTATTTCAACTATATTATCTTGCACAGATTACACTCTGAAGTAACATCACTTACGTCCATCTCATAAGGCCTTAGTAATTCTAAGAATCTCTCTGAAAAAGCTAGGGAATTTTAAAGGAGAGTTAGGAACAGCAAGTTAACAGCTAAAAAAATTAATACCGAGTAGTATAAACAGTGTAAATACAACTACTTTTGTTGTTTTAACTGGATTCAGATTTCAGTTATCATATTAAAAAAAAGAAGGTTCCTTCACAGAATGATAAATGTACAAATATCCAAATTTGCTATTTAAGATATCCCAGATTCTTATTATTTACTTATTACTGAAAGGTAATACGGCATTAACGTTCAGGACTGAAGTAAATACTTAATCCTTTAAGCTTAAACAGAAAAGCACTTATTCAAAAGCAGAAGTTATGAAAGTCTGTGTAAGAACTAAAGATTGATACAGTGCTTGAAAACAGAAAAAAACACAGACTACATAAATATTATAAAACCAACTGGAATAAAAAAAACCTTGGTAAACAAAGTACCAACTACATGCTTCGCAGAAATAATACCCACCAAACCATATAAAGCAATAGTAATAACCAAGTAGTACTGAAGTTAAATTCGATACTAACGTCCCCCAGATAAAATTCCCAAATATTCAAGATTATTATTGAATACAGATCTTGAGATACAGAAATATATACAGACTGCACATGCCAGCAATACCAGATTCACTGCTAAAAACCGCTACAGAATACAACGTGCTCAGAGAAACAAGCCACTTGAATACAGAAAGATTGGTCCAGTGTCACAGAAGAATAAACATATAGGTCAAAATCTGGTAACATATAAATCATCTGTTTCCTAGTTTTAATACGCATAAGAAGAGAAACTATCCTGAAATCCAAATCAAAACAAGCACCTGTAACTGAGCCACAGGATACTAGTCACTAACACTTGTTAATTAAGATCAACAACCTGTGAGAAGGGCAAGAAAAAACGTTCATACATTAATACTACATACAAGAAAATTAAGGAATTGAGAATTCAGTCAAATGGAACAAAAGTAAAAGCTTCAGACATCAAATATTTGAATTCTGCAAGCATATTTCTTAATGAAAGAGCACTGATTTCAAAGTGTCTCTCTAACGATAAAATGCCAAAAGTGTCAATAGAATTGAATGTCAAATATTCAAGATGTTATCAGATCAAATAATTATCCACAAAGAAAATGGAAATATAACTCAAATTTATCTATCTTCTCACAGGTTAGACATGTCTGTGCAATTAAAAATCTGTTTAGCAACCTCCAAGTTGAGCAAAACTGGCACTCCCAGTGCTTGTGACCACAACTAACCTCATCAGCCAGGATCTGAATGTCCCAGTACAGACAAAACAACAAATTAGGTTTTATATAAAGCTCTCTAGACCGTGGTTAAAGCAGGTTGTCCTCCTGCAGACGATGAAAGACCATGCCAGAGCAGATATCCACCCTGCAGCCCACAGAGGACCCTACGCTGGAGTAGGTGGACGTGTCCTGAAGGAACAGCAAGCTGTGGAGAGCTCAAGTAGGAGCAGATTTTCTCCTGAGAATCCACATTGGAGTAGGGTAAAAGTGTGAGGAGGAAAGAGCAGGACAGAGGAGCTATTATGGACTGGCCCCAACCCCTGTTCCCCATCCCTCCCTGTGTTGCTCGAGGAGCAGGAGGTAGAGGAGTCAGAAACGACATATGGAGTTAAATTCAGAAAAGAAATGGGTGGGGAAAGATGTTTTAGTTTCTGTTTTTGCTTCTCACCATCCAAATCTATTTCACGTGCCCATAAGTGAAATTAGTTTTCCCCAGTTCAAATCTGTTTTGCCCACTAGAGCAATTGGTGTTTTCCCTATCTGCATCATCTTATGAGCTTATTTACTGCCCTGCTCTCCTGAAGAGGGGGAGTGAGAGATTGGCTCGCTGGGTGCCTGGCAATAAGCCAAGATCAACCCACCAGGACAGGATTAGCAGTGTTAAGTCTTCTCAAAACAGTATACACCATGCTCTCCCTGACTTCTTTAGTTGTAAATATTTGTTCCAGAGTTGCATATCAGTAAAAAGGATTTTATTATGTGACGATGCTATCATAAATCCTAGTTTTTAAGAATGATACTGAATTCACCACAACTGTTTTGGTATAACTGTCCTTCTTTCCTACAATAACGACACAGACTGGCATAAGCAGCTTTGTGACACAAGCATTTATATACCTCACGTGAGTCAGGCACTGTCTTCAACATGTCTCCATGAGAGGCTTTTGCCTTCTCACTCTGCCCTCAGTCTTGTTCTCCATTGAACTGGCCAGACTTCATAGGCTTTGTCACTAGATTCTGCTTCAGCAGAATCTGGTGGATAAACTAATTCAGGCACGTGCATTCTTTGCTTCTTCTCCCTCAAGCTTTTCCATTCTACATTCTAATTGAAAGCAGCGAGGTAATGCCCTGTAACATGTCACTTTATATAACATACCTCCAGCTTTCTCTGATATTTCTCACATTCCATTTGGCACTGTGACAGATTCTTAGCTGTTTCTTGTTGTATGAGTTGAACATGTTCACTTTCAAAGGACTTTAACTTACTTTGGTGAAGAAGTTCAGCTACTTTGCTTTCTGTGCCAAGCTGCATTTGTCTATACCTAAAAGAAAAAAACAAAACAGAAAAAAGGTTGATGATTCAAAAATAAACAGAATACATGCTAGTTCTGTTCATTAAAGGTATAAATTTGAGTTCAGTAAGAATTAGCATAGTTACCTACACAACTGCTGTAAATTGTATTCAAAATACCACGAGGAAAATTCAATGTTATCATGACAGTAAGACAAAGGATGGGGAAAACTCAGTCCATGGCTTTTCTGAGTATATGGTTAATGCATAATTAAATGACAATGATCTTACAATACACCTTGTTTTTTAAAAATATTAGATCAATGTGAATTTCTCAGTACACAAGTGTACGTATTGAAGTCTTTCCATGGGAGAGATACTATGGAGATACTGTCTCCTGTCTTCACCAAGAGTTACATCCAATAGGGAGACGCTGCGTTACACATCAGAGCATGCCTTTGGGATACCACAGATATCAGCTACACTGCTTTTTCCAATAGGCAAAGATATGAAGAAACATCAGACCATGATGGTGTACTGATTTTCATGGTCATTCAGAAACACATGTCCTTCTCAAAAAGCAGAAATTAAGTATATTTTTGCGAATATCACTATAAGGCAATTGTAGGTGATGTAACATTCCACTTACAAGTGGACTTAATTCATTCTACACATTATACTTAATGGGAAACCTCAAAAAAGGATGGGCAAAGCAGTTTGCTGATAGAATACTAAATTATTTGAATGTAGAAAATGAGGGTATTGTGGAGAAAGTAAAACTCTTAGGACTCTTAGCATTAAATAACATGAAATTCAAAGGAGATATTTGCAAAGTAAATTACAGGTTACAAAAACGATCCTAGCTGACTGTTTTCATTCACAAGTGAGATCTTACGGTTGTACTAGATAAATCCATGAAAATTTTGGCTCAGTTTTAAATAATGGTCAAAGTCATCATCTTGGGAATTACTGTGAAAGCAATTGAGAAAATGCAGAAATCACTACATCATTTCAGAGGTCCATGCTGTTGCCTGCATACCGAATGCTGAGTACCCTTCTCCCACCTCACGTCAGAAGGAATATAACAGAACTGGTAAAGCACGAGAGAAGGGTAATGAGGATTACCTTTCACTGTCAGCAACATCATGCATTTACACAGTTGCACTGCATGGAAGAAATTACGCAAGACAGGACTCTGCAGCTTGGAAAAGAGATGGCTTAAGGAAAAGGAAGAAATGAGAGAGGCCTGTAACATCATGAGTGGCATGGAGATTGAGAACAGGAATCAACTGTATTTTCCAATAGGAGAATGAGAAGGCATCTAACAAAGCTAGCAGATGCGCAATGAAAACAAATAGAAGTCACTCTTCACACATGAAAGCTGTGAAATTCCTTACAGTAAGATGCTGTGGCTGCTAAAAATTAACACTTACTCAAGAGGATATTGAACAAACTCGCCGCAGAGAAATCCTCTGACAACTATGAAACGCAAGATGGTTCATCTCACACACAGAAGTCCCTTAACAAGAAATTGTTAGAATGCCAGATAAATCTTTACTCTAACCCAGCATGGCTGCTAGGGTAGCTGTCATTTGTCAAATAGCAGTTGCAACACAATTCCATCCTATTTAGCACCTGATCTTTAGGTGGGATTGAAAGTGTTCAACAAAAACAACAGGATTAGTTCAAATATTTTCCCTGAGGATTTCAGAGGTAGGAATGTTTCCAAAGCACAAAGAGGAAGCAATTTTCACTGGAATTAACTTGACTAGAACAAACAGGTGTCATTATGATGCCCTTTATAGTCACTCTGTAGACTTCCTTGTATGAGTAAGCAGTCAAACACATGAATGAGACTGTTCCCACACAGGCTGCGTGAGCAGAGATTGGAAGTTCTGCCTACTGAGCTCATGAAAAGGTCACTCTTTTTAAAACACTTTTCTTTTTCAATAGTATGACATTTGTTCTCAAACAGAACTACCGCAGTCGAACTGCTAAATGCTACTTATCTATCTGGTTATTGACTACTGCTGTCAATTTTGCTTGAGGATGCTTTTCAAGTAGCTGATCCTTTAAGTATTTCATCACCCTGACTGTATGTTCCAATTTCCATTTGACCGCATAAAATAGTTTCAGCACTCTTACATTCTCCACACTTTGTACATGATTGGCTGCAGACACTAAATCTGTTCTGCTATGCACATTGTTTGCAATCCTGGGGAGACTCTTTTGTTCCAAAATGAGTAAGTCTGCACAAAGATACACGTCATCCAGCCAACTGATGTGCAATGCAACACACAAATGGAATTTATCTACGAGTTGTATTTATATGCTTTCAGCAATAAATTCCTATCTTTGCCTTTACACAGGACAAATGGCAATGCCTTCCTGTACACAGCTTTAGACCTTAAATTAGTCTGAGATTAAATGAGCTGTTCTGTACAAGTGCTTACACACTGGAAATATGCATAAACGTAAGCTGTGCATACTTCTGTGTACCTACGCTCTATACTTTCCAGAGAAGTCCATAGTTCTCTGATGTTTTTCTAAGTCCCCTCAATCAGCTGGGTGATTCCAGAGCATGCTTACCAACCCCATCACAGACAGTAACTTCAGACAAAGACTTTGTTTTGGAAATCTGAAGTAGCTTACATGTGCCTGGTCTGTTTTGTACTCGTCAGGTTGCGAAGGGTCAGTTTTCTTTTGATCTTACTACACTGTTGAGCTCACTAGTAACTCCTTCACTGTAGCACCATTCAGAGTTTCTTCATCATACTTGCTTTTATGTGGCCAGATAGTATCGCTGATTTCTTGGCTACTATTTCAGGACAAGTGTGCGTGCATGTGTGTACAGAGTCATGTAACACAATGTCAAAATACATTCCTTAATCTGCCCAGATGGTCTCTAAGGAAAAATAGAAGAAAACAAAACCACCCTACGCTTTAATACTACTGGGGAAAAAAAAAAACCAACAACCCCCCCCCCAGAATGCAGGTGTGCAGGATTTTTCTGTATCAAGGAATTTTAGTAGACTTGATCAAGTGCAAGAGTAGAGGTTTTTGTCTTGGAGAAGAATGAAGGTTGGGAATGAAAGTGAAATTATAGATTGAGCCAAAGAAAAAAATGGAAAACACCCCACAGGTCAGAATCATCTGGAATAGGGTCATAACTTCATTATGTCCTTGTGTCATCAGGATGGCCAGTCAATAACGCCTGAAGTTCGCTAAGGCAGAGTGACACAATGGTTATCGAAAAGGTTATTTCTAGATTAAAGTAGAAGAGAGAATATTTGGAGAGGGACCTGAACTCTGGTTTGTAAGGCTGGTTTTATGATTTTTTCAATCAGAGGAGTGTATTTTTGAAAATGGTGTATAATGATATAATAACTTTCCAAAATCTGCATACAGTGAGAGTAAACTGAAAGATTTCATGGCAAAATTGAGTATTCTGTATACTGAAGAAAACATGGAAATCAACTCTTTTTTGAATGGAGGAAATACAAAACATACCCAGCACAGACTAATCTAATACTGATATTCAAAGATTTCTATCATTTATGTATGTAAAGTCAGATTCACTTAACATTTCCAGCTTAGAAGTATCTTATAAGTACTGAGATAGGAACTCTAATTTGTTTTTACCTAACAGAAATAGAATCATAGAATGGTTAAGGTTGGAAGGTACCTTGAAGATCATCTAGTTCCAGCCTCCCTGCTCTGGGCAGTGACACCTCTCTCCCACTAGACTAGGGAGAAAAAAAAAGCCCCATCCAGCCTGGTCTGGAACACTTCCAGGGAGGGGATGTCCACAACTTGCCTGGGCAACCTGTTCCAGAACCTCACCACCTTCACAGTAAAGAACTTCTTCCTAATGTCTAGTCTACATCTAGCCTGCTCTAGTTTAAAACTATTGCTCTTTGTCCTATCACCACATGCCCTTGTAAGTAGTCCCTCCCCAGCTTTCCTGTAGCCCCCTTTAGGTACTGAAGGCCACAATAAGGTCTCCCCAGAGCCTTCTCTTCTCCAGGCTGAACAGACCCAACTCTCTCAGCTTGTCCTCATAGGGGAAGTTCTCCAGCCCTCTGATCATCTTCATGGCCCTCCTCTGGACCTGCTCCAGGAGATCCATGACTGGTTCTTTTTTATCACTGTCTATCCAATTGATAAAACCTGAGATGTACAGCAGGATTCATCAAAAGTGTAACTGAACAATGAAGTACATCAGAAAACAATAATTTTGTAAAATTAAGCATTCAAGAAGCAAATCTTAGTATTCAACTTATTAACAGGAAAGAATGCCAAGCAAGTAAATACACTTTCCAAGGGAAGCCCTATCAAATTTATACAGAACACCAACGACTTCTAATTTTGCCAGCTTGACTTTAACAACCTCTTTAGGATATATTTTAGAGATTATTTGCCAGTTCAAAAGTGGCAAAAAACCCCTGAGTTGTGAAATCACCCTGACTCCACAGATGGGTCAGTTCCAGATCTAAGATCTTTAGAGTAATTACAATACACTCTCCTATTTGTACAAACGTCTGTGCTTTGGTTCAGTGCCAAACTCGCAGAGAAACCTAAATGCTACAGACATTTCCTCCCTAACCTGTCCTATTGCAAACCTCCCACTGCCAGCCCCAACATGTCCTCTAATGTTTCTGCCCTCCTACTTCTCTGTTCCAGCACCAGGCAAGTTTCTCCTGATTTCCAGTCGTGTTTTCATTCTTTTTACTCAGGGCATCTGTTTTTCTTTTCACCTGTGTTCCTAGTTTATTCAGCTTCCATTCCCATCTTACAACCCCACTTTCCACCTGCTGCTTTTCTTTCTGCTATTCCTGTATCATCCTCGTAGTTAGGCATCCTTCATCAAATCCGACCCATACTTTTTCCAATATGAGGTTCAAATCCCAGTTTAACTCCCTCACTTTTTGCAACTGAGTCTGGCTGTTAAGGCTGCCTGCCTTTCAAAGAGAAAAAAGCCAAGCATAAGAGCAGAGGACTGAGTTTTTCTTACTGTCCATTATGCCACTTGGCGTCACAGAAGGAGTAACAGCAGCCTACATAGGCCTAAACTAATTTTGGTCACGTTACAGACTGCACATAAGCCATCCACGCATATAGCAAACTCCAAGACTCCCACTCAAACACAGAGACACAAAGGATCTCGTTTGCACTGGTTCTCCTTTTGATCCTTCGTACTAAAAACTGGTTGCCTTGTTTGTGAGCAATCAGAAATTTCCCATGAATTGAGTTCACATGCTACCCACTAAGGAACTGAAAACACAGAACTCTGATCCACAGTTTCAAAAGCTTCCATTGCTCAGCTTCTGAAGCACTGAATGTCAGTCTGATGAGTCATGTAGCTGCCTGGTTTCATAAACTGGAAGTCTGTTTTAGTATTTACTACAAAATGGGTAAGAAAACTTTCATTCTTCACTTAAATACACATATTTTTATGGAGATCGTTACATTAACTCTACAGGCATTTGCAGTCTTTTGTACCATTTATTGTTTCATTAATGTATACTAAATTATTTCTAATGTGGACTAAAATAACAATGCACTTAGTAACAACAAATTTAAATACCTCCAGTAAAAGAAAAGAAAACCATGAGTCTAATGATTAAACAGAAGATGAAGTATGCCATCTATAAATTGTTCAAGTAATGAAAAAATCTGTTTGCTGAAACAGTTTTAACTTAAAATTTGTTCTCCCCAAATAACATGCTGAGAATCTTTTCAGCACAGTACTCCTGTTTCAGATTGTTATTAAAAAAAATCCAGAAACATAGAGCTTAAATGCTAAAGGGTAAACATGATTTAACATTCAAGTTCTTGCCAGATGTTACATTTGCTTCGTATCAAGTAATTAAACATACAGTACTTTTGCATGTGGTTTAGTAAAATCTGTTTGAGAGAGAAAGCTTAGAAGCTTTGTTTAAAGCTGCTTGCTTCAAAGCAGATTTTTGTGTTTTGCAGCATTCTAAGCATTTGTTATGTATTGGCCCCTGATCCTCATTCTGTCAAAACAGCTTCCTTGAAGGCAACACTTCCACATACTATTTTTCAGTTTGTAGGAAGTGCGAGGTCCAAACAACCAGATCAGCAAGATAAACAGCTATTTTATGCTAGCTGTAGTTTTGGGACACCTAAACTCAGAATTACCTATGCAGTAAGTGAAGCTCCTCAGTGTGCAGAACCCATGTATTGCTCCCAACACAACCAGACTAAAGCCCAGCGTACACTAGGTCGGACACTTTTCTCTGCAGTGTCCCGTGAGCATGTGCCTCCTTCCTATGTATTCCTGTGCCTTCCTCCAGAGAAAGAAACAGGTCAGCTGCTGCACAGATCTTGCTCACCCATAACATGACGGCTAAAGAGCAAAGTTAAAGGTGGGGTGGGGTTGTAGAATATATATACAAAAGGCACATCCTGACGAATTACTATAAGGGTAGCTGCTTATCTTTGTGTTCATTCCACTAGGACCGCTACAGTGACCTCATTACCACGATGAGTGTTCCCCCTCTTTTAAGAATTGGAAGAAAATGAGCATTAGGAAAGATGAGTGTGCTTTAGATATATCTGCTAAATCATGCGGACTGGCAGAGACTGAAATCCATCTTCATTTCCTCATCTCTGGACTACGCAATTGTGCTTCCTTTTATTTGCCTCCTACTTGGTTAAACTTAAGATTTGCTCCTGCACTGAGCCACAACTTCAACAGTACAGGCAGAGACTGCTTCAGCCTAGTCTAGCCTGTGCTAGGGAGTTACATTTCAGTCGTGAGAATTTCCTAATAAAACTTCACCAAGGCATTTTTTTTTCTCAGTCCTCGAGCTCTGATGGATGTTGAATCCAACCTTCCACTTCCTGAAAGCATGTGCTTACCTTTGGGCCACTGTAAAAAGGATGAGCAACTCCTGTCATGCTTTCTTTAAAATGAAACAGGATGTGGTTGCTACTCTGTGTTAATTCAATGCTGCTGATGCATCTTAGTTTGCTCAGAGTCACTTGCTTAGACTGTTCCTACTTGGTTTAAGTAATCAGCATCTTGATCTACTTGAACACTCTTGTTCTTTGATTCAGTGAAATAAACACAAAATCTATTCCAATATCCTATGTGAACTTTATCAGCATAGAGATAATAAAAGCACCCTTAACAAAAGGAAAGAATCTGAAGAAACCAATAAGCATGCAGTAAAGAATGGGATACAATTCCACCATTTCCTCCCCAAAACTTATTTTTTAGATACACAAACAGGAGAACAGAATTCTCCTGTAATTTTTAGGAGTCTAATGGTAGTTGCTTTTCTCTTTGACTATATATAGTGGCTAAGATGTATATCCTTGTGTTTTCATTTACGTTTCTGAGGTTGATGAATTTACGAAAAACTGCACAAACATGAAGCACAGGAATCTTCACTATAGACAGTTGGTCAGAGAGTACCTAGCAAATCAGGTATTTCAGAAGACGAAGGCACAGAGACACCTAGTTTGTGAATCAAAATATAGAAATTATCACAAGATCCCTTGAATAAAACTTCAAAATAACCCGTAAGAAAGGCGAAATACTCATTTTTTTTCAAACAGGAGGGTTATTAAAGGGGTTCTCTGAGGCCTAGTGAAAAGGGAGATTACAGCTTCATAGATTTTTCCCAAGGAAAAACTTTTTCACTGTGAGGGTGACAGAGCACTGGCACAGGTTGCCCAGGGAGGTTGTGGAGTCTCCTTCTCTGGAGACATTCAAAACCTGCCTGGACGCCTTCCTGTGTGACCTACTGTAGGTGACCCTGCTCTGGCAGGGGGCTGGACTAGATGAATTTTCAAGGTTCCTTCCAACCCCTGACATTCCGTGATACTCCAAGTACAGGCCAACAATCTAAAAGGGAAGCATTGCCAAGCTAAAGGATGCAGACACCAGCAGCTCTGCCTCAAGGAGCCAGAAGCAGCTGAACAGTTCGATTGTTTCTGGCACAGCCTCCACACATGGCACAAAGTGACCTTTTGCATCTCTCACACCATCACGTAAAATGGCAAAAGTCTCCAATCTTGCAAGTACGAGAAACATGCCAAACTGAGGTGGAACTCGCATCAGGATAAGCAGCAGAATAAGCGTGATTAGATTTCTTACTGCCTAAACTTTATTCAAACAGATAAATACATAATTTTAAAAAAGAAAAATCACTTTGAAGTTACAGATTGAAAAGTACCCCTGTTCTGCAACATGATTCTGTCTATTGTACATATTTTAATCTACGAGCAAAAAAACTTAAGCATATTTATTAAAATCTCATTATGTCTTTAGTAACATTTCCTGTGAAGACTATTCTCTGATTTCCCATGACTTCTCAAACCATTAACTTTATTAAACCAATATTTTTATTTCATGGTTTGCTTCAGTCCTTGCAAAAATTGCCATGTTAAGAAAGCTGAATGTTGTACTAAATCTAAAAAAAAGGCAAAGAATAGTAGAGAGACTTGTCCTCTAATAACATATACTGATTGGTATGGAAAATATTTGAATTGTAACTGTAAGAGGTTTTGATATGAGAAATATATAAAAGACCTGGACAAAGAAAATGCTAGCAACTTCCTTGCTATAAAACACCAAAAGAAGAAAAGCATCAGTTTTTAATATTACTTCCCGTTGGGTCCCCATGTGTTGCCTGATCTAGTTGAGAGGTGTCCCTGCCCAGGAGAGGGAGGTTGGATTAAATGATCTCTAAGGTCCCTTCCAGCCTAGGCCATTCTATGATTCTGTGATTCTATACTAAATTTCAAATTTGTAACATACACTTGGAATTATCTGGCTCAATCATTTTTTTCTGTTCATATTTTTTTTAAGTTACCATAAAATTTCAATAAAGATTCAACAACTTAACTCCTTAAATCAAGTATTAGCTTTTCCAGAAATATGATTACTTCATGAAAATAGAATCATAGAATCATAGAACAAGTCAGGTTGGAAAAGACCCTTGGGATCATCGAGTCCAACCATTAACCCTAGACTACAACTTCACCCCTAAACCATATCACCCAGCACCACATCTAAGCGACACTTGAACACATCCAGGGATGGCGACTCAACCACCTCTCTAGGCAGTCTATTCCAGTGTCTTTAATAATAGTCGTATTTGTGTTTCTGGAAAAGAATCAAAACAATTTGCTATTGTAGCAGATGAAACATACCTGAACAGATTTGGGGGATAGTGGAAGCTACAAAAATTGTTCATTATATTTTTATTACTGCACTGCAAACACTGTTCTTCACTGCTCAAGTAAACTAAGAAATCAGAGTCAACAGTTACACAAAGATGCTGCAACTGTTGCTTGAATCTCTTTTTCTTCTTTGTATGCTTTGTATGTAAAACATACAAAAATAAATCTTTTAAAACATTCCACTCTCACTAATCACAGAGGTTATTTTTCATCAGATACTTAGTTAAATCAATATAAATATTTTAAGGTCTTTCTTGTAATTCTGGAGAGAGTGATTATTCCTGGCTAGGCCAATTCAGCACTCGGGGAGTTTTCTGAGTGCCAATATAAGTATGTAGTTTTACTTAACATGGCTCAAAATATTTTTTGATGTAGCATTGCTGATCCTCTCAGCTCACAACTGGCCCTTAGCATATTTGCATATATTCCCTTCATTGAATGTTCTAGAGCAGTAATTTTTCAAGGTAGTAGCTGAAACAAACGTAAGAATTGTAACTAGAAACACTCGGTGTAACTATAACTAAACTACTAAATTTACATGAACTTATTGAGGTAAACAATCAGTCAATATTCCCAACATGCTGTAGATCCTCTCCAGGGAACAGACTTTTTCTTTTTCTGAAATCAATCAATCCACACTAGTGCTTTCACCATGAAAAAAGAATACTGCACCCAAATATGCACATGCATGCAGAAGTACACACTCATACACAGAAAACCCAAACTCTGAAAAAAAGTATAAAATTTTCCTTGCTAAAGCCAGCAGACGTTCTGACTGATTTTTTTAAATATCTGAAGTCACAAACTTTCTGATACACACATATTGGTCACATCTAAACTACAAATGAACAAAAGGAAGGTTGATTCAAGGAAATAAACTCTCTGGATGTTCATGCTGAAAAATTTTGTTGCCGTTTCTATTCATTTACACAACTTACATTGTGAACGCATCCATCTGTAAATTTGCAGGTACTTTCCTTTTCTCTCCAATCTTTTCCCTTTGTTAATCTTCCTACAAATTAGGTTGCGTAAACAGTTTATTAAAATTAAACCCCAGAAAATTAAAATTTGATTGCAAAGCTATTTTGAAAAAATATTATGCGTCATGCAATGGGTACACAAATATGTTGTAGTCCAAACTACTACAGAGCAAAAGGCAATTAACCACCTCATATAATGTTGATAAAACTTTTGTGCTAAACTCAGTGACTGAAAGAGTAACCAAGGCATTAGTCTGAATCATGAAATTCAAGTAATATTTTACATATTAGAAACATAAAAAATTTACACTGTTTAAGAAAGGAAACTTAAATATGTATCAGTAGTCTTGACCTCTACCTTCCACAGTGGCATTTATTGTCTGTTGTTACACAAGCTGCTGTTCCTCTGATTTAACAGAAAATTCATTAAGATACTTCTAGATGTAAATATATAATTCATAAAAGGTAATTACTGTATGATTTTTAATTCCATTAATGCAAAAAGAGAAAAAGCCAATGTGAAATGACTGACATACAGCAGTTCTACCAATGACGACAGCAATACTGCATTGTCTGTCTCTCCTTTTAAAAAAAAAAAAAAATCTAAAAAGCACTAAAACCACTAACTGCTACAAAGAGAAAAAGATGTTTGGAATCCCATATACCTTGTTAAAAGAGTCAGAAATAAACATACAAATTTTTAAGTTAATTCCACAAATGTAACTTGTATGTAATTAATAATATCAAAACTCAAACTCTTTTCTATACAATGATGAAGAAAAAATGAGATTTTGGGGTGACAGCAAGGGAGACATAAGAAAAGGAAACGTCATCCCTGAAGCTTCCCAGAGAAGTCCAGGGAGAGAAATGAGAAATTAGGGACAGATAATTTGAGATAGGGCTAACTGGGAGACCACCAGATAAAGCTCCTTCGACATCTGAAAAAGAAGAGGTACATGTATCTACTGCATCAGCAGAGAGACTGCTCCCGTCCTCCGTATTCCCCACTGAAAGTCTGGCAGAGTAGGTCAGAAGGTTAGGGTTCAAACTGCCATAATTTAGCAAATAATTGGTATGCCCTTTATATCACACGTAAGAGGTTTGATTTCCTGATAAGCAGAGTTCAAAGTACAGGCATACCTTGTTATCTGTCAAGGATGGCTTCCTAAAAGCACTAGAGTTAGCAATGACAGCAAGAATTAATGTAAAGGAGGGTCTTAGTGTTTGCAGTGACTAAAGAAATAAGTAAAATCTAAATACGAGACACCAGCATATTGCTGCGTGATTTTCCATTTATTCCTCAGTAAAATTCCTGGGGGTGCAAAATTCCTGTTGGGTGTCCCAGAGGCCAGACTGAACAAAACCCCTCCTCAGAGGGCAAGTGCTCCAGCCCTGACCATTCTGATCGCTCTCTACTAGACTCACTCCAGTTTCTCGTTATGTTACTCATAACTGGGTGACCCTACACTGGACATATCTTGCTGTCTTGACTATTCTGCTGCTAACACAGCCCAGGATGCTATCAGGGTACCCTGCTGGCTAATACCCAGTTTGCTGTTCATAAAACCCCCCCATTTGTTCCTTTCAAAGACAAGAAGGATGATGTGTAGTCACACACGAGATAAATCTGCATTTCCTTATTAGCATTTGAAGGCTACATAAAAACTATTAAAATATTAAAAAACATGTACCAATGACTACCATGACTGTACTTTCAGCAGTTGATTGAAACTAAGTATGACAGTGAAAAAATCCATGGATTTCCATCTGTCTTTCAGAACGTAGAGGAACTTCCATTAAGCTGCCTGCAGGGCATCAGGCACGCTTCAGTGCAAGTGGGCAGCTCAGGGAAGGTTTTGTCATAAGAGCAAAGGATGAAAAAGACGTGGTAATGGTACCAGCTAACAGAAATGGGTCTTACGTATACAAATGATACTAAAAATGACTGCCAGACAAACAACAGGTAGGGGAGTATTACTGGATCTGTCTTCTTTCAAGTCTTAGCTATGTGAAACGTCCTTTCCTATGCAGTGATAGTAACTGGAACCACATTCACATTCCCATTGACAGAAAAACAAAGGAGAGGCTGGGGAAGGGACTAGAGAGAGAGTCCTGTGAGGAGAGGCTGAGGGAGCTGGGGGTGTTTAGCCTGGAGAAGAGGAGACTCAGGGGGGACCTTCTCACTCTCTACAACTGCCTGAAGAGAGGGTGTAGTCCGGTGGGGGTCGGGCTCTTCTCCCAGGCAACCAGTGACAGGACAGAGGACACGGCCTGAAACTGCAGCAGGACAGGTTTAGGTTGGATCTCAGGAAGCCCTTCCTCACGGAGAGGGTGCTCAGGCACTGGGGTGCACTGCTCAGGGAAGTGGCGGAGTCACCGTCCCTGGAGGTGTTTGAGGAGAGGCTGGATGTGACACTTAGTGCCTTGGTCTGGCCGACGTGATGGTGTTGGGTCAAAGGCTGGACTTGATGATCTCAGAGGTCTTTTCCAGCCTCAACAATTCTGTGATTCTGTGTGAGACAGCCTGAAGACTCCTCATCATTCATACAATGTAAAAAACAAGCTCATCAACTGCATTTCAGCTTTAGAGACAACTCTGAAATAATGAAATGTTGTATATTAGCTGGTTTGCTGTCTTAAGATATAGATATCTTTGTGTGCCATTAAAAGTGAACCACCTATTGCTTCTCAAAATTATCTTCCTGAACTATAAAAGTCCTTCAACCAAATCAGAAAATCTTTTGAAGGCATTATAAGAACAGCAAAAGCACTTAGACAACAGCATCAATAGTGTAAGAGAATATAGAATATAGTCTTACAGCCCATAACGAAAAGAAGGAGCTACAGTCACATTCTGCAGGGTCTTAAAAGCTTCAAACAGAGTAATAACTTAAATCTGAACAGATACATCACCAAACTGTTTATGACACTATTGAAACAATCTAAATTCTTTTAATTTCTAAGCAGGAAAAGGTCCAATGAATAGAAATTTTCTGCAAAGCAGCCCATCCCCATAAATTCTTCAGTTAACAAATTATCCTATATTACCTGCTGAGGCATGTGAAAAATGAAAATACTTCAAAAATGCAGTAACTATTTTGAAAAATAATCAGTTAATTCCTAGCTGTCTCCACTCCTAAGCGTATTTGCTTTCACAACATACTTTTCTGTATTTTATCAGTCGTCTGACAAGTTTAACAAAATTTTTATAGGCAGACACAACTTTGCCTTTATACAGCTTTTTTACTTTTTCTACTACAAAAATTATTGAGAAGAGTAGTATTGTGGGAAGCAGTTTTAAGAACAGAAAACAAAATCCAGGCTTGAAAAGCAGAAAGGGAAGTCAGAATGTAATGAATTATGGGGATACTAACAGGCTTTGCAGTTAAAGTTTCAAGCATACCTTCTAAGAAGAGTCTTAAATTCGATATAACCATCACCTGGCTCCTGAGAGACCAAACAAAAAGCAGTGATATTTATTTACTTTAATGCATATAATTCCTAAACTAACCAAGTTCTCTGTTTCTCTGCTTCCTCTATGTCCATCTCTCTTCTCCCTTCCTACACATCTGAGTGTTAATTTTTGTATTTTCCTCCTTTATTCTCCATTCTCTCTTGCCATTTAAAGAATTCTTTCTTCAGCTGAACTACCACAATCTCTGCAACAACCACATCTGAGAAATATAATTTCCCTTCTTCTTGCAGTGGACTTGAAAACCAAGTGTTTGTTCTTTCCAGTCTTTTCCCCTAGTGGGACCTGCAGACAAGACACTCCCTGTCCCGATTGAGTACCTAGAGACTACAACCTTTTCTTTTTAACTTTTAGATCATAGGATATCAAAGCAGACACCTTTTTATTGTGGAACAGAAAGAAAAGCTCCTACTGCTCTGTGTGTTGAGTGGTTATATCATTTCATCCCTGTCATCATCCATTCCTTCTGCTAGGAGCCCTAGAATGTGGTTACACCTATCACGCAACTAAGATGCAATCCTTGTACTCACTGAACAGCAGCTAGAAGGTTCCCTCTGACACAGCCATGCTGTTAACATTAACTCCTTGATAAAAGGAAAGTATCCCATTCACTGAGCAGTATGTTAAAACACAGCTTTAACTGTTCGTATTCATATGGTTTACAGGAAAGACTTCCATAGAATAGGGGTGTGGATAGAGATAAGAAAAGTTCATTTCCCTTTAAAATTTAAAATATGAAGAACGAATCATTGTACTTCAGCCAGATCGTGCTAATTACCAGTTTTTTGTCAATACTTAGTTCATGACAAAAAAACCCCAATAGTCTAGTTACTACTGTACTTCAGTTAACCTTATTCTGGGTGATGTGCAATTCTTTTGCCTTCTTTATTACAAGAAGGTTTAAGTAGATGGAGGTGTTTAATATTTTTCCACAGTATTTTAAACTCTCTTCCACTCTGAGCTCCATTCTCAGCATTCCATTCTTCCACTGTTAAAATTCTGAACCAGGTTGGAACCAGATTCTAAGCTTAATCTAAACCCACTTAATAGGCTAATAACTTGCCTTAATTCAAAATGGAGTCAGTCTTTCAGAAAACAAGAAAATCTGCTCGCTGCCAGCTGTTCTCCAAGATGTGGTGTTTATAAGTACATGACACTGAAGCATGCTTGTCTTCGCAATACTAGTGGGGCACAGAGTCTAATGCTTGGACTGCTGTTATACAAACGGGGTGGAGTTTGGCCCATATTTTCACTTCTTTCCAAGGTCTGAATTCCTGGTATCCATAAAAGGACATTCAAAGGCAAGCAATAAAGAAAGTGTGCTGCAAATTCATATATAGAAAACAAACCTTAATGAGCAGTTATAGGGAAATCTGATTTCTACTTCAGGACACGCAGTATCAGTGACTCCAAGCTGTACTGCCCACAAAACCATGTACAGGTAGGGAATCTGCAGTAAGAGCTGCAGAATTACCATCCTGAAACAACATAAAGCCTAAGCATTTCAGGAGTTAAAACACAGCAGTGCAAATCTCAGGGGTGAACTTGTGCTGGGAACCACCACCGTGACACAGGCTCTACTAGATTATGATTATAAATATAAGAGCTTTTTCATCCTGCGAGAAAGTTCCAAGGCAGCCAGGTTCCCTAGGACCACTCTGCTATGTAGAACAAACTACAAGTTTTGGGTCTATTAACACCAAATGAAAGCATGTCAGCTCTAAAAGCAGTGTAGAACTTCACTGCTGAAGAATATGAGGGAAAGGAATTTGTGTTGCCTGACAGTTAAAGGACCGAACATTTCAAACTATGGCATGTAATGAAGCACTAGGCACATTACCTCAAAAAAAGGTCAGTGACCTAGTCATAAAATAAGTCAAGAATCTGATTGACTCAGCCATGCACACATTACCAAATACTTCCTCATATCAGGCTGCCTGTGATAAGGAGGAAAACTACTTCCGACAATCTAGCAGTATTCCTAGTAGTAGAGGGATCTGATGCTTACATGACAGGTCTGACCCAATTTCAAAGCTAAATTTTCAAAAATACTAGCAGTCTCCTCAAATTTCTATGTAGAAAGTCTTACAATAGGAACTTTATTAGTTTTATTTCCATTAGCAGAATCCCTACTGTTACAGGATGTCAGGGATTTACTGTACAGACGATTCTGGTCAGCAAAAACAACATAGGAAAAACACTCAGCAGCTTTGCCAGCTAAAAAATAGAAAGAAACTTCTAAAATGCTCTCCTGATTTGTCTGAATTTGAAGAGAAAGATTTACACTTCCTTCCTACTGTTGTCTAAGACAAGATGACCAATCTTGTGTTGTCTCCAAGTTCTTTGCAAATAGCTCTTAAATCCTCATTCCTCATTTTAATTATCTTCAAATTGGAACAAGCAATCCTATTTACTAATGTGTTTAACACTCCTGTTAGTTGATGAACCAATTCCATTTGATTTGTTATTCCTAAGTGAGGAGATCTCATTTTGACTTTTCTCAGTAAACAGTAAGTAAATGGTGTCACTCCACTATTCATAGAATGATGCTGAACTTAGAGGCAGAAGATGGTGAATATTTTTTGCCATTCTTAAGTTGCAGCGTGAAGCTTAAACCTTACATCAGCCAATTACTGGAATGAAGTCTTTAGCTGAGGTAAAAGGTCTCTGTCATAGGAGTGAAGATCTTAAGAAGTGAAGAGCAATAACACTTTTATTCAAAACCAAGACCTCCATCCAGGCTTCCTGTTTTTGTCAAGGAGCTCACAGACTCTTTCAGAAGAGACTCTCCCTGGAATTTTTACTAACAGCTTTCTTTTGTCAATGTTTTGGACCTTGCATGAAATGTCCATTTTCCCTCTTGAAATCAGAGTAAGCAAAAAATCACGAGTCCCAAATTTGAGAAAGTTCCCTTCAATAAGAAAGCTACCAGCAGAGGTGACAGCCCTGGAGAAGAAAAAGCAGAAATCATCTTAGTCTGGACCTTATGCTCTGTATCCTCAGCTTCACGTTGAAAGGGACAAAGCAGGAGAACGCAGGACCTGTTGATTTTGAGTGACATGAACGAATACTGATAAACAGAGGAAACTCTCCTTAGACTTCAGTGTACGACTGCACATATGTGGAGACAAATGGGAGTCAGTATTTCATTAAAAAGTTGTTACTTCTAGATGAATGCTGGTAAGATTTGCAATTCTTTTGGCCACAGCAAGTCTTCATAAAGAGGCCTGGGCTTTCAAAAATGAAAAGTGTTTTCCAAGACTCCAGTCAATATATAAACTGAGCAGAACAGTAAATTAGCCTTCCCTTAGCGTTGTGCTGAAACTATTAATGGTATATGAGCGGACTAGTAAAAAAAGCTAGATACATTCAAACACACAGTGAACTGTGTCTTAGATAGAGTCAAAAGAAACCACAGACACCAGCTCGTTTGACCCACATAAAACATCGGACTTTCCTGAATTAATTCTTGTTTGAATTAAAATCTGTCGGTAAGAGTAAAGAATATCTACTTGGAGAGAAACGGTATTTCGGATATGTGCCAAATTCTAAACAGGGATTATTTTGAAGTGGCCTGTGGCTTTAACTGTTTGAACAATATTCTTTGAACTTTCAAGGGGAATTCTCCCCCTCAGAGTAATAAAAAAAAATATCAAGCTAATTCAATTCTGCCTGTAACATCAACACTGGGAAGATACAGAGTATTTAGCATTTTGTCCCATCTTAAGATTGCTCCCTCAAAATAGAAGAAATTGTTCTTTACGATTCTCTCTTACCAGCCACAGAATGTAATGCAATTCAACAGAATTTCCGTGTTTATACAAAATATAACCTTTTTTTAAAGTCAAACAAATTACTGGTTATTTGCCATTTATCACTGCACACAACACTATAAATTAATCAAAGATTAAAACCTCTTACAACTGTAGAATCATACCTTTTTCACCTACTATAGATGTTTTGAATTTTTTTTTTTCTCAGTAACAAGAAATATCTTTCCAGGCTGTAAAAAAACTACTAGCAGCTTTCTAAAGATAATGACTGACAGATTTGAGAAGTTATTACTTCTATACCACCTTTAGGTATTTTTTTTTTTTAAAAACAAAAAAACTCAACTATTTTTCAGATTTAGGTAACGCCATAGACATTTCAAGTACTGTAGGAACAAAACCTGTCAACATGTAAATGCAATAGTGTGTGCCAGGATTTTTGGTACATTAAGTGCTACACTGTTGAGTCTGTGCCATTATCTCTCTTGTGTTTCCACAACGATGTGTATTAATTGTAGACACAGCATTATCATACACGATGGTATGTAATTCTGTACTTCTGTCTTAGTAATACTTTTCTTTAAGGTTTCAAATTTCCATTTATTATCTTGTATTCTTCCTAAAAACGACAATTTCTTATGTGAATTATTCTCTGTAGCACACGGAATGAATTTAAACACTAGCTGATTGTGTCAACATTAAAATAGGACAAGTATGTTGCTTTGGCACAGTTAAGTCAAATCCGGGCCACAACAGTTTGGATTAGTACAGACAACTCCCCTCTTCACCATTCCTTGGTATGTTGTCATTTACACATACTCTACAATATGAATATACCATCCGTAAAAAAACCCTCTTGCTAATATATTTACTTCAAATGAAAAATACATGAAATTAGGCACATTTGAAATGAATTTCTCTCACTCAAATATCGCAGATTTACTGAGTTGGAACATAATCCATGACAGCTAGTACAACCAATATCTATACCTCCAGTACCTCTAACTCGAGTCTATATTAAGGTATCTTAAATTCATTTTTTCTGCTTTGACCTAAGTTAACTACTGTTTGAGTGTTTTCCTAAAACGTTTACATTTCTCAGCTGTAACAGCATCTGTCGTTCTTGGCTTGGAAGCAAGCTCTTGGATGAATGTGAGCAATCTTTTTTTGCTTCTTCAGAAATGCAGGGTATGTTCAGCAACTGTACTATGGATCTATAGGAATCTCAAGCATGCGTTTAAAGTAATTCAATGCAGCTCTCAGATCATGATCAAATACGGCATGCAATATGATTAATAAAATAAACAGCATACTGCAGTATTTGGTACTCTTATTAAGACAGAAAATATGATCACAAACTTTGCGAAGAGGACAGTAATTAAAATATACACTGGAAAGAGAAATATAACTTACATATTCATTTATGTTTCTGGATTGAAGACAGAAATGTCTTGCTGTTGCAAATATTTTTGATCAATTTTATGCTTTAAATTACAACAAAACAAATTACAACACATAGTGCTCTGGTACTATTCCACTATGAACTTCAGTTTCCACAGGTGTAATGGCATGAACAGCTCCTATGCTACATTTCTCACCGACTTTAATCTAGTTTATGCAGCTTCAAGAAAAAAAAGAACAAGAAAAGAAAAAGTAGAGGGTGGGACGGTTCTAAAGAGTACCAAAGAGCAAAACATACCACAAAAAAACAAAAGAAAAAGAAAACATTTGACATTAAGTGACGCAGGAACAGAAAGGAACCCTTCTATAGTACTATTTTAAAATGTGTTTCAAGAGTAAAACCGTGTATTTTCTTGATTCTATTTTAAAAATCTCTTTTTCTCAGGGCCTTCACAAAGGCCTTGAGACATACTTCTCTAAGTATTCTTAGTTCTCAAAGATCTAGAAAACCATTTATATGCATCAGTATCGTACTGGCAAAACTATTCTTTCATTTGGCTCAACCACATTTCAGTTACCTTTTAATTTCTTTTTCATTTATTATAGGAGATTCTCCTTTACTGTATTTCCTTCATAGACTTCACAAACTTAGTTTTACTTTGGAAAATAGGTAATGGTTCTAATTTTCAAACAAATTTAATTTAGTATTTCAGAAAATTGTTTTAAAATGGTTCATTTAGTATTTTAGCATTATTGTGGCAGTAATAGAAAATTACTTTTAAACCGTATTTTAAGATCATTGAATTGATATGAGATGTACACACATACAAGATCAACAAAGACAATCTTTTCCAGTGATTACACATTTAAGTACATAAATTTATCTGACTTTGTCAGTTGATAGGAATGTACTAGTGCACCAATAAGTGCTCTAAGAGTTTGTAGTATGAATCATTCATTATAATTTGTACTGCTGGCAACTTGGCATCAATCTGAATATACAAAGATTTATTTTCTAGGGTGGTAATTGGAGTAGGAAGGCCAAGGCAAGTAAGTACAAAACCTGCTGGAACTGCAAACATTATGGAAAAAATAGTAAGTACTAATATCATAAGAGAGAATTTAAGATGCTTAAACACGTCTAATCATTTCACAGACAAGCTATAATACAGAGGTAAAATATTCAAGTGTAGCAAGCAAGTGAAAGGTAAGCGTAGTGTCTGAACTGTAACATAATTTGTCGAGGGTTGGGGCTGGGCTGGCCACTGAACACTGACAGCTGCCCTCTAACCCGTCTCCCACCCCAAATAGCGACGGGAAAGGGAATGAGGCAGAGAGACTTACAATTCGAAAAGAAAACTTATTCTTTCTAAAACGCAATGTATTAAAAGGGCATTCTTACAGATCAAACATCTTCTGTTTAATAATGTTGTAGCAGTTAAATTTGTAGAGATTCCTTGACATTTGTGTGACATCTTTTATTGTAATCATATATAGCCTCTACATTAAAGACTCCATTGTTTGCTTAGATGATATAGCTCATTACTACCTCAGCTGTGGAGATTTATGATCGCTACGGTGCAAAGAGGATGGAGCCAGGCTCTTGTCAGTGGTGCCCAAGTGATAGGACCTGAGGGCACAAACTGAAACACAGGAGGTTCCCCCTGAACGTCAGGAAACACACGTGTTTTACGTGTTTTTTTTAACTGTGAGGGTGACTGAGCACTGAAACGGAGTGCTCACACAGGTTGTCGAGTCATCATCCTTGGAGACATTTAAAAACCATCTGGACATGGACCTGGGCAACTGGCTCTAGGCAGTCCTGCCTGACGGGGCTGGTTGGATCAGAGGACAAGCAGGGGTCCCTTTCAACCTCAACCACTCTGATTTTTTTTTAAAAAAACTAAGCTTAGGAAAGCTTAGGCATCTACCTGTAGGTTAGGTCCCCAGTATGACTGGCAGAAACCTAGTCACTGGAGACAAAGGGTTAAAAAGAGAACTCTTTGCAGACCTGAAGCAACAACCTTCATTTGGTCAGCTGAATGGTTCTCCAGACCCCACTGATTGCCCTTACTAAGTTTCCACCTATTATAATGCTATCTCAAACATTTGCAATTCCTTTGTAGCACCCACGCTGAGTGCGCTCACGTTTAGGTGATTTTGTATTTCACCTTGAGTTACTTGGAGTAAAAAGATTGCACTTCTTCTGGAGCGATGTGCTGGAGAGTGTGATTCTTACGTTATTAGCATAATCACGAAAACAAATTAGAATGCATACACAAATCCAGGACTTAAGAGCAGGGCTAGAAAACTCAGGTGGTGGCTCTTTTCATCCAGACGCTTTAAAAGACAAAACAGATTGGGGAAAAGGATCTCAATTGATTACACAATTGTCAGGATAACTAAACTGCTGACACGATCCAGCTATGCAAAAGACGTACAGTTCCAGGAATCACTAAGGTACATCCAGTGGAACTGATGTTACCATACAAGATAGAGCAAGAAATTATCTGCAACTGTTCAGAATTCCAGTTATCTGTGTTGAAGGAAGGTCAAGATTAAGAGAAATGGTACTCAGATGTTCAAGGGAATAAGGACTCTATTCCATGCGAGATCAAATAAGCTACAGTCCGGGCAAATAAAGTCTGACTAAGATTTTAAGAGGGCAACAGAACTGATATCTAAGGACTGATGCTAGCATCAGAACTCCTTGTTGTAAACTAGGAGGAAATTTTCTTAGAATAGAAATTAAAACTCCATCTGACCATGACAGCTAGAACAGCTTTTACTAGGAATAGTAGAGAAGAGAGGTTAATTTATGAAAAGATGGTCACATGCAATGACAAAACTATATTTATAAACCTTAAAGGTAACTACTTTATTGCCAATATCCACATTTGTAGGTTTTCGGTTATGGGGTGTTTGGTTTTGTTGGTTTGTGAGTTTTGATTTTTTTTAAAACGGAAAAATAAATGCAAAAAGGCAATTAACATAGCTAAAAAGGTCTGAAATCTCTATTTTAATTGCATTTTTATACATTTTTGCGGATTTGTATGATCACTTTCGCAAAAAAAAAATCCCTCAAATTTGTTTATTTTTCCTCTTTTCTGGCATTGTTCTTAACACCTGCATTACGCATATCAACACCTGTCAATAATGGGAAAATTGACATAAGTTCCAGGTAACCCCAAAACCTGCTTAAATAATTAGGGAGAACAAAAGGGAAAGGACCAAGGTCTTGAACTTCCTGGGCAAGCGCTCAAAGCACGTTACAAAAGAGGCAAGCTTAGCCATTACCTCCTCTTCTAACAGTGTTCTGGAGTGAACTCAATGCTTTTGAATGAATTAGCCATGATCTAATAAAAACAGGCCCTTCAGGGACTCCAACAGAGTTCAAGCACCTCCCTACCCGTATCAAAATAAGCACTTAAGCTTTCCAAACCAGGAGACTTCCGAGCACGCACACGGCCCTTACCTAGTTGTGCTCCAACTTGGAATGCAGATTGATTTTAAGTGCCTCTGAGGTTAGGTGGTGCTTGAGAACAGGAGGTATTGGTAAGACCAGTGGAATCCAGTCAAGGAAAATCTGCCCCCAAATATCACAGTGACAACCTGCTGAAAAGCCATTAGCATGTGCAAAACTTGTACTTACCAATGATATATTACATTTTAAGTGCAGTTATTGCATATTTTGTTTAATGGTGCTGTCACATTCAGACCCCAAGAGACTTACATGAATTTTGTATTACGGGAATGGCAGTGTTTATTATCCAATTTTTGTCTGTCCTTTCTCCCCTTTTCTCTAAGACAAATGCAAGCTTCCTCTTCATTTGGGTGTGGTAACTCTTCTAAGACTTACTGTAAGGCAGTTAAATTGCAAAATTTTGAAGGAGCGTGGTGTTTTCCTACCTTCTGTAGTTTCACTAACTAGATCTAATCTTTTGTACAACCACAACTCTAGACCTACATAATTGCAATGAACTTCTGTCAGTCTAAATCTTTCCAATCACGGTAAACAAGAGTCCATCAAAACAAAAACTAAACAATAAAAGTAGTGTATACAGTATATCATACTTTATAATGAAAACATTAAATTTTATGACCAGCATTTGCCAAACACTTAAAAGGCTTACAGATCCTGCATTGGAAGAGGACTTAGTACTAATGATGGTAAAGCATAAAAGCTCCAAACCCTATGGATTTGTGAAGAGTCTATGTTGAACTCACGTAACTCACAAAAGAAAGGTGGGATTTGCCTCATCTGGCTTTTGATGTTTGCAATGTGGGTGTCTACATGTAAGGCTGTCATGCAGATTCACTTTATAAGTCAATGGACAGAAACAATTACCTTATGGACACAATATCACCCTGGCACAAGCCTTTAAAGTTAGACAAGACTGATGACAGCCACAGTAAAAGCTGTACTGAAATCCACGTTGGATTTGATTACTTTTCTCAGAAACTAATGTTTGAACACATCTGAAGTCTAACAATACGTTACATGCAAAAAAAAAAAAGCTTCAAAAAGATCACAAAATTAGGAAACAGTGGTATGAAGGGGCAATGAATGCAAGCTGGAGCACAGGAGGTTCCAAAAAACATGAGGAGAAACTTCTTTACTGTGAGGGTGACAGAGCCCTGGCACAGGCTGCCCAGAGAGGCTGTGGAATCTCCTTCTCTGGAGACTTTCAAAACCCACCTGGACGCGTTCCTGTGTGGCTGCCCTAGGGGATCCTGCTCTGGCAGTGGGGTTGGACTAGATGATCTCTAGAGGTCCCTTCCAACACCTAATACTCTCTGTTTCTGTAAAAATTGGAGGGAAATGGTCACTGTGTACAGAACAAAATGTGCACCAAAAAAGCTACCATCAATAAGATTCACTGTTTCCACCTTTGCTATTTGCTACACAGAAGTAAGGGGATGAGCAGAAGGGACTTTGCCACTGTCCCCAAGCATTGCCCTTCACTCACCTAACGCCTTCATGCAACTGTTTTTTCTTTGCCTGTCTTAGATCACTCTTCCAAAGACAAAGTCTGGCAAACTGCACTATATATTCTACACTCTCTTGAATCCCACTCAGTAATGTTTTCATGACTGCTGTCTCTTTTACCTCTTTATAATTCACAGAATCACAGAATGTTCGGGGTT
>NW_009709897.1:11379-32183 GCF_000703405.1 Apaloderma vittatum | reverse complement strand
GGCTGGGGGTGAAGGTGCCCTGGGGCTGCTTGGCTGGCGGTAGCATCTCTCCGGGCTCTGCTTGTAGGCTGTCCTTGCGGTCCAGAGCCTGCCCATCCACAGAGTCCGTCCGAATGGCCTCCTGGAAGGGGAGAGGAGAGAGATGGGGCGAGAGCCTGGGGATCTGCTGGGCCGGCAGCATGTTCAGGGGTGAAACACGGCACACGGCAGAACGGTTGGTGGGTCTAATGCACCCTGTCCCAGCCCTGTCCCATCGTGCCAGCCCCCGTCAGACCCTCCCCGTGCAAGAGTTTTGCTAGGGAGCAGAGCCTACGTGTACAGGGCTTGGATCCACGGGGTCTTTCTGCAGTCTTGATGTTGCTCTAGCACTAAATGCTGAGTAGCGCGCCCCGTCTAAAGTGACAGCCGGTAGCGCTGACTGCAGGCTTCTCACAGCACTGGTAAAACTGGATTGGGAACCTTCTTTCCATGCTTTAGCTATTCTTTCATAAAATAGTACAGTCACGAAGATGAAAGTAAGTAAAGAGGCCCTTCCCTGGTGTGTCCATTGCTGAGACCAGAATATATTAAAATTCACAGCACGGGAACGTTTTGTTCTAAAAAGGGAAACTCTACTTTTGGCTCCAAGCAATGAAACCCAAGAGGGGCTGGAAAAGAAGGGAAAGATCCAGGTGACTACAAAGGGCTCTTGGCCTCTCACCTGTCTGCACAGCAGCTTGTTGAGAGTAGGAGATCGAGGCGTGACGCTCGGGGGAAGGATCTTCCAGCGCTGGCGACCTTCGTGGTTGGGAGAGCGGCCAGCCAGCTGGAGCGACTCCGTTGGGACTCTCAGAGAGGAGCACGTTCCCACGGGCTGGGAGCGGATGGAGGTGATGGACCCTAGGAAACACAGACAGAGCTGTCACTGCCACCGCTGGCGTAGGGACTCTGAAGCTTTGGGGACAGACTCCAGGAGGTGAATAAAGGCAGGAGGGGAAGGAAAAGCCTGTCTAGTCTGGCTGAAATCCAAAGTGTCAGCGTAAGCCTTGGGCAGAATGAAAAACCAAGTGTCCCTTGTCCTGTCTCCGGCTTTGAATACTCAGCCATCTCTCATCAGGGACGGCTGGGAGGTTACAGATGAAGTCTCTGCCCGCTCTGGGATATCGACTGATACAAACTTGGTGCTCATGGCCCCTCTTTACTGTTTCACAGAATCCTAGAATGACTTAGGTTGGAAGGGACCTCAGGGATCATCTAACCCAACCCCCTGCCATGGGCAGGGATGCCCTTGACCAGCCCAGGTTGCTCAAAGCCTTGTCCAACCTGGCTTCAGGGAGGGGGCAGCCACAGCCTCTCTGGGCAATCTGTTCCAGAGTCTGGCCACCCTCGCACTGAACAATTTCTTCTAAGATCCAATCTAAACCTGTTCTCCTTCAACTTACTTAAATCCATTTACCCTTGTCCTATCACTGGACAGTTTCAGGTAACAGGAATCTTCTCCTGCAGCTGCTGGATGCTCAGGGTGGATGGCAGCCTCCAGGCCCACATGACAGCAAATGAAGGGCAGGAGGTGGGCTTGAAACCCGGCCATGGCTGCTTTCCTGGCAGCAGTGCTTCGGGTGCATTTGCAAGAGGAATTTTGCCCGTCTGGAGAACATGGATTGGGGAAGTCTGGAGTGAGGATGCCTGGGTTGTAGCTGCTGTGCTGCCGGGGACGGGCTTGCAACCTTATGCTTCTCTGCCACATGGGGACAAGAGCGGCACTGCCGGGCTCCTGGGAGCCTCTGGAGCCGACTCCAGAGCTCCAACCTCCAGCCTCGTGCAGCCCCACCCGGCGGGCCCCCTGCCACTGGCTTCTCCGGGAGCAGACATGGCTGGCACGCACAGGGCAGCTTTCCTGTTCCCTGCAGCCCAGACACTTGCACGACTGCCTGCGCACGAGGCAGACTGTGCCTGAACACAGTCCCACCGGCAGCGAGGAGACTGCTTCAAGTGCCCCGACATTCCCTGAGCTCATGCATCAGGCAGGAATCCCTCTCCTCCTGAACCTCCCAGTCCCTTGGCTGAGTCTAAAGGCATTCCCTCCTCTCCGGCCCCTTTGTGGTGCTGCTTTACTGTAGCTTTCTGTTATTTGAAAGTTCTTTTGCTTTTTTTATTTTTTTTGGCTGCAGGATTTATTGTCCTCATTAGCTTGAGACCCAACGTCTGTTTCTACATCGCTGCTCCATGTTAAAAACACAGCTATCCATCACTTCAAGAGATCTTGCCCAGAGGTCAGGGACCTTGAACCTATGACAAAAGCCATCCAGACAGATTGCAGTTGCATTTCACAAAGAGATTTGTTGTCAGGAAGAAAGAAAAGTTCGTGTTTAATCATTTTTCTTGTGGAGCTTTTCTCCAGAACACCACAGAAGCGGGAGAGCAGTGAGTTTCCTACCCCTCACCTCTTCTCCCTAGTTCATTTTTGGGCTCTCCTACAGCCAGAATTTCAGACCGAGTCTGTCTTTAGCTGTTCGTGTGCTAACCCAGGCTTTCTGAAAAGGTTTTTACGATGCAAAAAAACTTTGTCATAAAAAAATCTGTCACAAACGTGGTCATAAAATCAAAACCCTACGCTCTCCTCCCCTTCCTTAGTTAGAAATTCCTTCTGTTGGAAACTTTCCACCTAACTCTCATCTAGGAAACCAAAACCCCCTCCAAAGTGCATACTCAGGAACCCTGGATATCTCTGTGGTTGTGTATTTTTTTTCCTCCTGTTTTTCTAGTAAATCAGGAAACTGCATCTAAGACCAAAATAACACAAAATCTGGTCGCCTCACAGTATTTTCACTGTGTAGTCACCAAAGTGCTGAGACTGACACTGAGTAGCCCACCAAAGCACAAATGTTAACCTGAGTCTCCATGTGCTCAGTGTTACTCGCGCTTAACTTCTGGGCCTGTGACTTAAATCAGAGTTTGGTCAGCTCAGGAGCAGCAAAATTCTGGGTGATGCTGGTTGGACGCACCCCCCAGACCATGTAAAAAGTCACATCTATCACTCGAGTGCTCGTGGAGAGAAATTTGGAGACAAATATGGTCAGTTCTACCCACCCCGGCCAACATCACGGCAGTTTTACACTGATTTACACCCACTACAGGGATGAAAACCATCCCCAGTAGTCCAGCTGTGAAACTCAACCTCTGTTTTCTTTGCTTAGCAAAGAATTTGCAGGTGAAATAACAATAAATATCGAGCAGAGAACATTAACTGGGATCCAGAGAGTTTGAACAAATATAGAGTTACTTCACCCAAGGAAATCAGAGCAGATCTTGCCAGCCCTACCAGGGTTTGCAAACCCACTACTCATCCGTGCAAGCAGTTCTTGCCTTTCAAACCACGTTGCATCAAAGGAAAGCAGGCTGCTAGGTTCTTGGGAGCCACTCAAGAAGCACATGTGCTTTTAGGGAGGCAGAAATTTTCTTTCGTATTGATTTCCCCTTCTCGCGCAACAAAAGAGAGAGGCAGGCATTTTAGCAGAAATGTATTTGGACGCAGCTGGGTAAATGTATACTCAAAGGCTCTGACTGCGGAGTCTCTCCACAAGATTCATTACAGGGCCAGGCTAGGGAGGCACCGGAGAGTGGTTTCTAATCTTTATGCTCCCAAAGAAATGCCGTCATCTCTGAACTTAATGTACCGTGCCAAAGAGATACTGCCCTGAGACAAAACTGCCTGAAACAAGAGCTGCAAAGGAGCTCTGTCGGGAAGCAATGCCGACTCGGGGTTTTAGTCATGTTGATTTTATTGATTCACAGTCGTGATGTCAGGGCTGGTCACTTCAGAAGAGATGTGCAGCTCGTAGTCTTTTTCCTCAGCCTGTCCCCTACACCTTCCACACCGCTCGGGAGTCCCACTTTTCCCCAATCCAACACCCGAGCCATCAGTTTTCTCCTGAGAAAATGTGATAAAACCACACAATTAGGCGGCGCGTGGGAAATCTCAGTTGTGCTGATAGTATCGAACAGAAGAAAGGCAGCCCTGGCTCACCCCACGGGTTGCTCACTGCCCCTCTGACCACCACATGTGCTCTCTGCCCCGAGGTTTCAGTTAGCAGGAGGAATGGAAAAAGCTCCATGAGTGGTACCTCTTTGGGATTTGCAGGGATACGTTTCCATTTCCACCTCATGGAGGGGGAAAGGAGCTTTCGCTGGCATCACCGGCCGGAACATGTAGCTGTCGTTGGGCAAGGAGTGCATCCGGGAGACGGAGATCTTGCGGACCGTCAGCAGGTTGTGAGAGTCCTGTGGCCTCAGAGAGGCGGCGCCGCCCTGCAAAGCATGAAGACATTGGGGTCATTCGGCATCTTAGTGGCGAATTTACAGTAATCCCCTTCTCGCTGGCTTTTTGGGTTAAAACCTTGTGCATATGTTCCTCTCGGCATCTTACAGGGAGGTCACAGCCCCGCTGCCCGCAGCGGGACACCGAAGCTCCACCGTGAGAGCTGAGTAAAGAGCTCAAGTTGTGGCCGGAGTAAAACGAGGCATCAGTGACTCACCACTACGCTGACTCTTGGACACCACAGAGAAAAAGTAAACTCCAGGGAAATAGGGCCCACCTCCAAACACAGGGGGACGGCAGCGTTTCTCACACCGTTCTGCTCTGATTTTCAGCTGAGCCTGGGTCAGTGATGCCTCAAAGCTGCTGTGGGACCGATGGGCAAAAACAGCCGGTCCTCGGTCACGCTGCCTGAGGCTACCGAGTGTTTCTGGAAATCCTCATGTTACTATCTCCCCAAAACACACACACAGGCAGACATTTAAATGTACACATCAACACCACTGCAGACCCTGGGGTCTCTGCCCTACCACAGGGAGCATTTTCAGCCCCGCCGGCCCCAGAAGCAGCAGCCACGTGGCAGGAGGCAGAGGGAAGGAGCAACGCGTTGCAACGCGTACGTGGGTCTGGAGCCCGTTCTGGGGCAGAAACAGGATTTCTCTGTTTGCCCCAGACGGATCACGCTGCAGGTGCTCGGACAGAGCCTGTCACAAACCTTAAACTCACTCCCTGGCTGATTCTCTGAGGCTCTCTTCACTTCAGGCACCTCATAGGAAATCTATCCTAGGGTCTCAAGAGGCTTTGGGGACTCAGACAACGTCTCTGTGGTGCTGACAGAGCAGCCGTGAGATCTGGTGCCATGACTTGGCCAAGTGTTGGGGGAGCAGGAGTCCCTGGAACAGGACCTGCAACCTGGCTCCTGGCCCTGAGGTTTTGGTCCCAAACACATTCCCCTCACAATTTACCACATTATCTAAAGTACGACGAATCGCTCTGGTTTTCTTTTAATGTCAACCTCCCAGCGACTGATTGAAAACATTTTCCCAGCTGCATGTCTTAAATTAAATATATTTTGCTTTGCTCTGCTGGGCTGTTTTCCTTCTCCACTAGTAAAACCTGGGCCTGAGATCCCTCACTGGAGAGCTCAGAGGTCACTGATGATCTGGTTAAATCTGTTTTCTTTCCGTACGTTTCTGGCTTGCAAATCTATTCCCTCAGCTCCCTAAAGAGAAGCATCCCAAGACAAATTACTTGATGTTTTTACCCCGTTGAGCTTGGCTAAGAAGATGGTGGGGGGGTCATAAGGACTTGAAATACAAAACATGGAGAGGAAGCTTGTTGGCTCACACCTGGGCTGCTCTCGACAGCTCAAAAAGTTTGGAGACACATCACCATGGGCACTGCTGCTGCTCCTCTTCGGTGGGAAACACCTGATGCACTTGAGAGCCTGATCCCATGCCCTGGAAATCAGTGTGGTTCCCAAAAAAAACCCACGAAAAGCCCAACCTGGACCAGTGCTGCTGAGCCTGCGCACAGTGAACTCTGCCTGTAGGCACCCTGAGGGCTTGGGAGGATCCCAGGCATCTGACTGGGATGGAAACCTGCTTGCTGTGGGACTCCTCTCAGGCAATAAATTGACTGCAGAGATTTGACAATGCAGCTCAGAGGCTCAGTTAAGCATCTTTAATCAATGAGCACAACTCCCTCCTCTTGGTCTGGGAATCAATAGTCTGTTTGAGCTCTGATTTTATTCTGGTGCAGAGAGAGCTTGAGAGGAAATAATCCTGCAAATATCTCCATAGGACATGACCCTTCTTGGGTGATTGAGTGGGCAGAAGTTACTCTGTAAGCAAAGGTGACTGGCAGGATACTCTGGAAGAGGGAACCCTGTAACTTCTCAGAGGTCTGGAGCCAAGAGCCTGCAAACAAGCTGTGAGCAAAATTCTGAGAGGAAGGGCTCCTCTTGACCCCTCTCCGAAGGTGTGCGTGTTTGTCCAGCATAGTGAGTGAGTTTAGCCATTTCTTGCAGCCCCTGTGGTGGGAAAAGCAGAGGCAGAACAGGGGCAAGAGGTAATTCCCTGTCTGTTCTCTCCAAAGCTGCTGCCCCTGCACGGGCCGGCTCCGGTGGCATCCAGGGTCATGCTGCCGGTGCCTGTAGAGGTAACAAGCCCTCAGCTCTGCCAGCAGAAACCCAGGACCCCTTGCAGCTGCATTTACTAAGTCCCAGACTTTGCTTGTCCCTGAGAGATGCCTTCCCCACGAGCAACCTCTGAGGCTCTGCAGCTTCCAGGCGGCCAAGCTAACGGACACCCTGCAGAGCTTCGGAATTCCTCAAGGATTACACCTTCACATCACTCACCTCGCACAGGGAAAACCACTTGGTCATCAAGAGCTTAACCTGAGCCCAGAATTTGCTTGGAGATGCTATGCTGTGAGATCCTTGCCACTAGAAGACGCCTTGAAAGTCGTGACAGGAGTCAGGATCTACCAATGCCGTTGTTTCGTTAACACTGTTTCATATAGCAACAGTGAGAAAATCAATCTAGGCTGTGTTTGCTCCACAAAGAAAAGACTCTGCCTGCCTCCAGCTTGTTTGAAAACAGACTGCTCACACATCACACACCAAAGGCGAGACATTTTTTCGGCAAAAAAGAGTATTTCATTCGTGTCCGACACAAGGCTGCTGGCAGAGTTGTTTGGGACACGTTGTTTGCCCGGTTCCTGCACAGGCAAAGGCCAAGTACGAAGGACAGAGAATGGAAACGACTGTAGTGGCTGTGAAGAGACAGGTTTAGCACAACTCAGACACCACCGCGAGCTGCACAGCACCAAAGCACAACGCCACAACGCAGAAGCAACGGCACGGCGTCATTCACCTCAGCCTCGCGGCCTGGCCTTTTGTGGGAAGGTGTCAGGACATGGTGGGAAAGAGAGCAGAAGGATGAGATTTCCATGATGGGAGTCTCTGCCCCCTCCAGCATGTCGGTGTCTGGGATGGCTAAAGACACATTCTCACAGCTCAGCGCATCCTTCAAACCAGGGAGATAAAAAGCATCAGTAGCAGAGCAAGGCTGGGTCTTAATGCTCGAACACGTTTGCCCCGTAGCATTTCCTCATTGCCCCATTCATCCAGAGAGGGAAGGAAGAGAAAAGGGAACACGGGCTGCAAAAACCATCATAAAATGGCAAGAGCAGATGCCTGCCCAGCCCCGCAGCGGTGCCTCTGCCTCACGGACACCCAGGGGAGGGGGAGCCCGGCCTTGCAAATCCCTGTCCACGTTTCAGCGACCTCAAACGCAGGGGGAAACCTGTGGCCAGCTCCCTGCTCGCCCTGATCTCCCTCGGGGGAGCATCATCGCTCACTGGGGGTTTTCTAGGGCTAAGAGGTGGCTCTGCACAGCTCCTGATGTGCTTGGGAGGTGTTGGGAGAGGAGAAAAATGCAAGGAGAAAGAACTCAGTTTGCAGTCACAGCCTGTGTGAAAGGATGTGCCCTCTCTTCCCCCAATGAGAAAAGCAACCTGGGTGCTTACTGCGCTTTCCCCTGTAGAAATGTCTATTAGAAGCCACATTCAAATAGCAAATTCCCCATCGCTGTGTAACGAAATTCCTTTTTACTTGACTTAATAGAGTCTGATAGATTGTGTAAAAATCTAATTTAATGTAATTTAATCTCCAATCCCCCACTGATTTTACGGTAGATTTATTTGCGATCCCGGTGACAAAGCAATTTCTTATTCACTCTTAATCATATGCTGCTGACATGGGATGAAACAATTATCTCATGACTTTCCTTCCCCTCGACTTCTGATTGCCCTGTTTTTCTAGGGGACTAATAGAAATCAGAGAGCAGGCAGTGTCTAGCAAATGAACCCAGGAACCTCCAGCTTCTTGCTGATCCAACAGTTCCCAGGGTCCAAGCCAGCCAGGCCCTAAGCAGCGCACGAGCCAGGGGGAAGCTGTGTGCTCGCACCAGTGCCAGACAGGCCTCCTGAGCTGCACACTATGACTTGCTTGAGGCTCCTCTGGAAATCCCAACATGGGATTAAAAAGAACCTAAGCAGCGTAGCTGTGTCTGCGTGAAGGGAATTTATGCCCTCCCTTGCTGTGTGTGTCAGGTTTGACAGTGCCAGCATTCCCCAGGCTTTATGAGATTGCTCCCTGGTGCTGCTGCCCATGCTAAAATGACAAGGACTGATGCACTGACTGGGAGAGCAGGACAGCGACCTGTGGCTGTTATGGTTCTGAACTTAAAATTCACAGCCTTTGAATGAACGGGAAATGGGAAGAGATGGACTTTCAACGCAGCCCGCAACAACGGTCAGGGCAGCGTTAGCCGTGGAGCACGCATTTCGAGCAGCCTTCCACCTCAGGGAGCCCTCCCGAGATGACTCGAGGTGTGGAGGCGGTGGTGACATCTCTGCTGTGGCAGGACATGGGAGAGCTGCCTCCCTCCCACGCTGCCTCTTTGGCTCCAGGTCACTCGGGATCTGCCTGCCTGCTGCTCAGCCAGCAGCGACCGGGGAAATCCATCCCCTCCCTACTCTGAACGTGGGAGGAGCAGAGACTCTGTGTGAACGACTACCAGGGTTTGGTGCTTCACCTGCACTGCTGACTGCGACTTCGTGGCCTCCTGACTCCTGTAGGGTGCCCGGCTCTCTGGGGCCACTGCGCCGCCCCTGCTCCCACCGGTGGCCGAGGTGGTTGCTCCTCTGGACATCTCCAACTCGATCTCAGCATCCATCTCAGCATCCTCCTTGGCCTCCTTGTTGCTCTCCTCCAAGTGCTTCATCAGCACGGCCACCACCACATTGACTAGGACGAACTGCGCGATGAGGACGAAGGTGACGAAGTAGACAGGAGAGATAACAGGGAGGTAACTGAGGCAGTGCTTGTCCTCCCGCGTGCATTCCCGGAGCGTGTCCTGCAGCGCAGAGGGAGAGATGAGGGATTAATAAGTGCCGGGCCTCTGCTTGGGCTCCAAACACAGAAACATCAAAGACACCCTGCTGAGGACTGAAAAACATGTCCAAGACACAATGGCTTGTAGGTAACAACTAAAATAGTTAGAAGAAAAAATGGACACCGTGAACTACATCATCTACAAAGAGGAGGATTGTGTGACATCCCAAAGGCACAGGGTACAGAGTACATGGTCACTCCTCTCAGTCACAAGAACGGGAATGATTTGCCTGAAGTATTTTATATATATATATATATGCTAAAAAGAATAAAGTTTCAGGTTGGGTGAACCTTAGGGTAAATTATCACTTGAAAATACACTTGGCTTTTAAATGGGAAAATTTAATTTTGATGTTGGCAAAGAAAACCTTTTTTTTCTTCGCACAAGAGTTGCCTAAACTTGTTTGAAATCTCTGTCTACAGAGAGAAGCAAGTACTCAGACAGGAGCTGCACACACCTTCATGATACCATTCCAGTTGTCCCCCGTTGACACCCTGAAGAGGGTGAGGAAGGCCATGCCGAAGTTGGTGAAAGTTGCGTGCCGGCTCAGCCCTTCACAAGGATTTTCATCACTGCAGTCTGCAGGAGGGAGAAGCGGAAGCGCGGCAATGAAGCCACATTTGCCAGGGTTTATTCAGAGCATTTCCCCCCCCTCCCCTAACCTGGGGGTGAGCCCTTGAGACGTGTCACCCCGATCCCTGGTGTGAGGGAGGACTGCTGAGCTGTGATCTCAGGGTGGAGATCGACTGGAGGGCAGCTGTGGAGATCACGTGGCCAAACTCTTCCCAGTGGAGGCAGATCAGTGTCACACTGTCACAGTATGTTAGGGATTGGAAGGTACCTCAAAAGATCATCTAGTCCAATCCCCCTGCCAGAGCAGGAACTCCTGGATAATGTTACACAGGAACGCGTCCAGGCGGGTTTTGAATGTCTCCAGAGAAGGAGACTCCACAACCGCCCTGGGCAGCCTGCGCCAGGGCTCTGTCTCCCTCACTGAGAAGAAGTTTCTTCTCAAATTTAAGTGGAACCTCTTGTGTTCCAGCTTGATTCCATTACCCCTTGTCCTGTCATTGTTTGCCACCGAGAAGAGCCTGGCTCCATCCTCGTGACACTCCCCCTTACATATTTATAAACACTAATAAGGTCACCCCTCAGTCTCCTCTTCTCCAAACTAAAGAGCTCCAGCTCCCTCAGCCTTTCCTCATAAGGGAGATGCTCCACTCCCTTCATCATCTTGGTTGACTGTTCTGACAGAACAGACAGCGACACACTTTGGGCTTTAGGAGGTGCAGGCTGGCCACTAGGAAAATTGTTTTCATCTGGAGGGTCCAACAGCCCTGGGACAGGTCACCAGAGAGGTAGGGGAGCTCTGTCTTTGAAGTCTTCAAGATTTGGCTGGACAGAGCCACAGCGACCCTGAGCTAGCGATGGGGCTGAAGGGGCAGCCTCCAGAGGGCTCTTCTGTCGGCAGTTTTGGGATTCTCTCAACTTTACCCCGACAGGCACAGCCAATAGATCTAAAAGGAGGTGGAAAGAAGCAGACTTGCTGGGCTATGTCAACAAATACTGCCCCGCAGCATCCTTCGTCTGTTATCCTCCCGATTATGTCCTTGCCTTAATTATTTTTTACAGGGTACATCTACCATGAGGGATATTTCACTGAGATGAAGTGAGGCAATTTGACATTTTTCCCCTGAGAATTAATACACTAATGAATGTAAATCAAACTTACAAAATATCCCTCTTTCCATAACACACAGGCTCATTAAATATTCATTAGGGCAGGCAGAGAGACTTTGGTCTCTTGCGAGGCCATTTCACTATTAGATACTTATTTCAGAGGCAAATAGGAAGGTAAACCCAAAAAGGAAAAAAAATAAACCCACAAATGACCAGTTCTGGGGGAATACACAAAGGATTCAGAGCAGCAGAAGGTGTCTATGTGAATAAGGCATTTTTCACCTTCGTGGCTGAACAAATACATACCTACACATCTAGATATGTAATATAAATCCCACAGTATTTCATTTGGAGTGGATGCAGAACTGTTTTTTTAAATTTTTTTTCCCAGAATTTGTTGGAAGCTGAAAAATAATTTGTCTTTGGCTGAAAGAAATATTCTGCTTTCAGGCATTTGTAATCCGAGCAGAGAGCTGGACTCCTAACGGGGATTAATGACAGCCATAAAACCACTGTGGAGGAAGGGTCTGAGTGAGATGCAGACACTGAGAAGGCAGACACATCTCTGTCGAACTGCACATTTAAAGGCACTGACTGCTTGGTCTGGCTCTGCCAGGCAAGGTAGGGGTATAGTGTTCCCTCTCCAACTCCACCTGATTTTTTTCAGCGGGCACACTCATGACGAGCTATGCAGTATACTCAAGCTGGAGGAATAAATGGTGCTGGACAACCAGGAATGAGTGGATACTTTCTGATTTCTGTAGAAAAGGGAAGGTGATGCTGAGAAGAACAACAGACAAGGCTTGGGCAGCTGGAAGAGCAACGTTAGCCAAACGCCGAAAACTAATGGAGTGTGGTGGGAGCTCCAAGGAGGGACATGTTTATGGTGGCATTTCTCCAGCACGAATCTGACTTCCATCCAGCTTTGCATGCTCTGTCTTAAGCAGCAAACTTCCATCTTTGTGAACACATCCACGCTGGACAATTATATTTAAACAGCAAACAGTTCCTCTACAGCCAAGGGTGGTGTTGGACAAATCTCTAAATGTGTGTGTGCGCACATTAGCCAGGTTCTGTATTACATCCCCGCGTGTCATCTGTGACCCTGGGATCAAGAGAAAACTTTAATCTTCAGACCATGAGCTGTGAAGCCAAGGAAGGCCCAAGGATGAGAGAGAGAAGAAAGGAAACAGCTAGATACCAAATAAACATCAACCGGATGAAAGAAATTGTGGCAGGCACATTACTCACCTAGCTTGCCAAACAATTCCACTCCCAGGGCAGCATAGATAAAAAACAGGAGCATAAAAAGTAGGCCAAGGTTCCCTACCTACACAAGGAGAAAGCAGAACAAGGGTCAGGCAAGTTGAGGTCACAAATTAAACCGCTCCATCACATTTGAAACACAAGTGAAAGAGAGACTGGTGTCCAGAGGCTAATCACCATCTCCCCTGGCTTCCTACACCCTGCTCCTCTTCCACGGTCCTGCTTTAACAGACCCAGAGCAGACTCTCGTGTGAGATGCTCCCACGTGTAAAACAGTCGTGGTGGCTGGTACCTCTCCCTCGCCCCTCCGCTCGCCCGGGGCGCTGCCTTCAGCTGTGATTTGGCCAACCTGTAGCTCAGCAGCCCTCAGCGCTTCAGTGCAGCGGCAGCCAAGTGACCTGGTGCTCCTGTTTGAATTTTAAGGGCCTTTCTGTTTGCCAGGTTTGAAACTCCAAGCATGAAGCCTGAGGGTTTCAAGACAGCGACACGAACAAGACCTGTCTCAAGGCACAAGAGGACTTGCCGTGTTTTCAAAGGTGTCGCTGGCCTGGAGGGCTTTCAGAAAAAGGAACATATACTCCAGTAAAATGCAAAACACTCTTAGCCTTGCCACTTTACAGATATTTCTCAACAACAACTAACTGAATTTTAGTTTTCAGTGCCTCAAAAAGAACAGCCTTATTCCGTATCCCAACACTTAAAGGCAGGCACGTTGCAGATCCAAGGCGGAGCAGTGTGCTGCTGTCAGGCGTTCACGTGTGCTGCAGGGGGGCTGAAGGGGATGGTAACAGGAGTAAAATGATGCTAAAGGAACACAAAGCAACTTAATACGAGGGCGGCAAGACTCTGGAATAAATTGCCCAGAGATGTTGTGGCTGCCCCCTCCCTGGAGGTGTTCAAGGCCAGGTTGGACGGAGCCTTGAGCAGCCTGGTCTAGTTGAGAGGCGTCCCTGCCCATGACTGGGAGGTTGGATTAGATGATATCTAAGGTCCCTTCCAGCCCAGCCCAGTCTATGATTCTGTGAATCTATGATAATAGCAATATCATCAGAGTTATCTGCACCGGAGTCAACCACCACGTGGGATCAAAGCCTTTAAAACATCTCAGAGAGCAGATATTTTGTGATTCAGGCAGAGAATGTGAAGGGCAGAGTAACCCGACCAAGCAACCACCTGCACTTTACCTGCAAGTAACTCTGGTCACATTCACCTTTCCTGTCACTTTTAAATGCCTTGTGTTTAGCAGCTTGTAATGAGATAGAGCAATTGAGTACTCCAGTTAGACATGGTGTCATAGGCATCATTTTATCTCTAAATAAAAATAAACTAGGTGGTGATTAAGGTAGTCAGGCTGAGGGATTCACAATCTCCAAGCTATCTTCTAGCAAGTTCTTTAGTTTGAGAGAGCTTTCTCCTCTGAGCTGGCACAGCCACAGTGCTGTTGGGTATTTTGACCATGCTGCTAGAAAGGTTATCAGTATGATACTCGTTATCATAAAATTAACATGGCTATCACTTATGAAGCAGGGTGGTTTTTTTGGTATTAAATGGGAATAGTCAAATCACTCAGTGGAGGCTGTAATTGCTATAAAACCTAAACTGGCTACTACACAGAGCTTTGCAATTCCACTAACGTTATTACCATACTCCAGGGAATAATAGAGATAATACAGTGATGGGGATGGCTGGTCTGGATTATTTCATCTGCATGTATTGTCTTCTGGAATAACGTTTCCTAAGTCATGTTTGCTGGACCACTGATGGTTTATAAGACATTAGAAGGTAGGCTGCAAAACAACTGCAAATTAGAAAACACAAGAAAACAGGCACACGTGCAAGCGTACAGACACTGCCAGGGAGGCAAATGAGCAGATAATTAAAGAGAAGGAAAATAAAAGTTAGAAACAAGTCTTCTAGGTTGAGTGTATATTAAAGCCTGATGTTGTAGCACTGCAGAAGAAGGTCTTGGATTTTTTTCGAAGCAGTCATAAGCTGGATATTTTACTGCTGCTTTAATGCCTAATAACTCAGCCAGCAAACTTTTGACATTGACGAAACCCCAAAGAATTTAGACTAACATGAAACGTTATCAGTTAAAACTACTGTCTATCCCTCAACATGCAAAGCACATTACGAGCTGACATTCACTCATAAACAATTTGCCTACTATCTAGCGTGCATCTGTAAAAGATGATGTATTTAAGATTGTGAGTAATTACATTACTGAATGAACGTGTCTCAACAAGTCCTTCAAAGACCAGTTTACCCTCATGGGTTTGCTGTAGGCTCAAGACATCAGAGCCATAGGCATACTTCAAAAATGCTGAGAGGCTTGTTTGCCAACGTCGTGTTTGCCGCTGTCTAACGGTACCTCTGCCCTTGGCTGAGAGCAGGCACACGAGCAGTTTCAAAGCTCAGCTGATGCACAGGATCTCTTGGGAAAGGAGAAGGAGAAGAGGAGAAGGAGAGGGAGAGGGAGAGGAAAAAGGAAGGTCTTCTTCAGCCCATGGCTTCCACCAAGGCTTGAGCACAGAGAAGGACCCAAGGCATGGTCTTAGAGCTAGGCTGAGGTGGAAGCAGCGAGGTCAGCCAGTGGCTGCTGAGCAGCAGAGCAGGCAGACGGTATGTGTGTCTGTGACCCTGAGTCACTTCTCTCCTGTAACTCAAGGTACCCATTTGTAACACCCTGGTGGATATGCAATTAATGTCTCTAAAGCACTTTAAGATCCACTGAGACCAGACAAGAAAAAGATCATGCATGAATTATGTTGCTGGGAGGAACGAAAGCACATCCAGCCACTCTCCTCCAGCAGCCAAAGCCTGGGATGTCTGTGCTGGACTCTCCATCAGGGACAGATACCGAGCTCTGGTCAGCAACCTCAACTTTGGCAGCTGGTCACTCAAGCAAGCTCTGAGAAGTGGTTCTGCTCTAGTAGCACTGAGCAGGTCAGCCCATGCTCTGTTTATTCAGACTCCCCTGACTTGGGCTGGTGCCTCTGGCTGTGCAGAGGAAACTACAGATAACGCCTCTCTCTGGCAGCCAGGGGCAATCCATCTTTTGCTGTGGCTCCAGTGTTGAGAGGAGGCTGTGGCCTGTAGGGAGTGAAGCAGACATGAAGAACATCTTGGAGATGTTCTTGGTGCCCTAAGGTACTTCAGAGAAGACGGAGGCACTGGTGAGTATCTGTGATTCCTCCTGCACCTTCACCTTCTGGTGTCCTGGCTGTCATGTCCTGCTGGCAAGAGAGTCTGTGTGCCTGGGACAGAGGGGCAGAGTCCTCCATTCCACCCAGAAGAGCAGGGAGAGCCCGTATGAGGAGCTACCACACTTCACCATGGTGCATCCCAGCACAATCTGTGATCTACCGTTGCAAAAGGTCTAGATCCTGCTAATCTCTACCCTCCCTCCTCTGGGAGAGGTATTGATGAAATACGTGTCTTCTGCTGATCCATCCCCTGCAATGGCTGGCTGAAGTACACTACAGCTCCTCTTGTGCCTCTTCCTGCTCTGACATCAATTATTTCTGCATCACTGGCCCACACCTTGGCATTTCAGTTGTCCATGCAGGCAACACACAGCTCTCTGGGATGCCTGTCAAGAGCAATTTCTCATAAAACTACAGCCCTGCCAATCCTTTCCAAGGACACGAGTCCTCCTCATCTTCTACCCAGCACTCTCCAGGCAAACCAATAATCCTGGCAGCAGGAAAACACAGGCTAATTCATGCATCAGCCCCAAGAGAAAATGGACACATTTGTCTGCTTGGAAAACAGATGCCATCTGTGTGAATTCCAGGATTAGTGAAAAAGGCCAGACAGACAACCTCGGAGGCTAAAGCCATCTCATGGATGCAACCGCAAGGCCACAAGCTGAACCGAACAGGGTCCCCTTTCTGGGTATCCACTCAGTCCCAGTGCTAACAGCCAGCAGAACGCTAGTTTCCTTACCTAATGACTTCTGCTTCGTTACTTGGACCTCTCAAGCATCTCTGCATTTCTTTCCAGCGTGCAGCATGGTACACACATACCTCTCTTCCAAAATCTGCCTCATCTGGAGTGCTTGCTGGGAAGACTTTTCTATTCTTGCCCTCTGAGCTTCACAATCACCATGAGTTTTCAGCATCTGGCAGAAGAACACTATTGTTTCTGTCCTACAATCACTGCTACACAATGCCAGAAAACCTTTTCAAGAGCTGAGGTTGAGATAAGCACAGGAATTACAGCACCAAGAACAGTTAAACTCCTGGACAGGAGCAAACTACAGATTCTGTCCTTGAGGGCACTGATAGAATGAAGAGTTCTTCAATTTTTTCTTGGCACAGAGTCCATCTGGAGGCAGTTCCAAGCTTTAAAGACAAAGAGGAGATATACTGTAGAGTCCTGGATTTAATTAATGTATCATCCATGGACCAAGTGAGAAGGAAGAGGGAAAAAGAACCCAGATTTTACTATTATTGCTCCGGCAGAGCCAGGATGGCAATTGGACTGGATTCCACTTCATCCTCTCCGTGAGGAAGAGTACTTGCAGCTCAACGCTGACTGCAGGTTTTCTTACTGGCAATTTATACTGGAAGTGCTGTGCAGACTGAGCTGGGCTGCTCGGTCCGGGGGATTCACTTGCTCAATGAGCATTTGAACCCAGCCAAATGCAAAAGCATAAATCCAAGAGCAAAGTGCAAGCCATGCCATGGAAAGGGTGACTTGTACTTTGGAAAGCAGGGGATGGGAAAAGGACTAAGGGACTACCATCAAATAGGGGCCTTACAGAGCAGGCACTGCCTACAAGGCCAGTGTAGCCACCAGGTGTATAAGCAAGGGAATATTCAGCTGAAGCATAAGAGTTGTATAATTTGTTATATAGCCTTAATGGGGTCAGAACTCGTAAAGAAGAGGAAAACACTCAGAACAGGTCTTGAAAACCTGCTTCGTACTGAGAGGAGTCCAACATTCTTCTGTTTGCCAGAATGCAAGAGATTATTTTATCCCTTACTGCTCCAAAAAGGGGAAGTTCTAGAAGATAAAAAGCAAAATGACATCCAATGAAAAAACATACCTGGCTAATTCAGACTAACACCACCAGGTATTTTCAGCAGAGGGAGTAAACATCTACCAAAAGAATGTATTTCATCAGTAGGGGATGGCTGATTCCCTAACGCTTTGCATCCTTACAACAAGACCAGGTGCCTTTGAAAAGACATGCTGAAGTTCAGTGTGTTACGCTGAGCAGACCTCTGCGATCACGGAGGAGTTTTGGGTCTGTGAATGGCAGCACTGAACTGGCTTAATTAGGACTGGCTATATCCAGGTGATAAAGTCAGTGCTGCTCACATCAGTCCACCTCTTCTTAGCTGCTCAGTTTAAAGCAGCAGATCTGTTTCAGGTTTACACCAGTTTAGCTGGTTTTTAGGGCCACCTCCCTTCTCATTTTCTGAATTTCACTAGAGGATAAAACAGTATTCTTCTATGCACAAGATCTGCTTGGAATATCCCTGGGGTTTTCCCTTTAGAAGAGACTTTGGTTTGAAAGTAAACTGCAAAAACACTCCAAAGAAACAAAAAGCCTGGCCTGCAGCCACCCTATTGTTTGGGGGGAGAGAAAACAAGGGGGGAGAGAAAATATGCTCTGTACTCACAATGTTTTTGAAAGAAAAAAAAAATACACAAATCATATGCTTTCTTGAAATGCCAAAACAGGGGTCAGGTTGGTAAATTCCATGTTTTAGTCTCAGTCAAAATCCTTCACTGAAAAGGAAATCTGAATACCAAAAAGGCAAATGTCTCAGATTAGAAACATCTTTATGGCAGTGATGAAAAGAAAAGGGGTCTTTCCAAGAAAAAGAAATTCCTCTTGTTTTCCAGTTCATTTTGAACAGATCATGGCATTTCTTTGTACTTAGCGACTAACTCATAAGGGTATATTTGGGTAATTACATGTACCGGTTCTACCGATTCTCATACAGCCACTCATATCCTGGAAGAGATTCCTACACGGTGTCTGCTTTTGGCCAAGCCACAGTGCTGCCATCCTGCCTTTGAGATGTGATCCCTCTGCAGACCGACACGTGACTGCCCACCGCGGCGCGCTGCCATCCCCCTGTGCCTGTGGGGCTGGCAAAGGGGAATCCTGGCTCTCCCGAACCACCCCACTACGCTCCAAATCCATCCACTACACTGCCGCAGAGAAAGCTGATATCCTTCTCCTCCGGTGGCTTCTAGCGCCCACCAAACACAGCGCTGTCCCCAGGCTCAAAAGGCACCGTCCACCAAGGGAACAAACCGGGCATGGATGAACTCAGGGCACTTACCTGGGGAAGTGCTTGAACCACTGTGTCCAGGAGAGCTCGCATGCCGGTGGCCATTTTAAGCAGTTTCAACACTACAATGAGAATCAAATCCTGGTCAGCAGCAGGGCTGGGAAGTATTTCAAGCCAAACTGATAAAGGAAATCTAGCTTCAGATCTTGCAGGGGGGTTTTACATCTCTCTTGCATCTCTTCACAGACATGGCAAGCTCACTGCACCCTGGCAGGGCCCAGAGAACATCTGAACATCCTGACTACTTCCCACACCAATTAATGTTAAGGACATCAGTAAACCAGACCAAAAGCTGGAAGAACTCCAGAGTGTCCCAGCAGGAAAATGAGAGTGTGATGGGGAGACACTTCACCAGCGAAGAGCATCACCTCAGGCTCTGATCCTCCCTTCTCCACCGCTTCCTGCTGTTGTCTGGTATCAGTATAAAAGATCTGCGATCCCAGGTTTGAATTAAGAGACCAGCTTAAGATACCACTGGGAAAAACCAGGAAAGTCCACCTGGCTTCTCTCTGAATTGACATTTTGCAGCCTCATCATCTAACTGTTCTCGGGTTGAACTGAAATGGCAGGACTAGAAGACCAAGTGGCCAAACCACTTCCTGACGTGTCTGGAGGGATGGCTGGGAGCAGGTTGTACCTCTTGCTATTCTCAGCACCCGCATGATGCGTATTATCGTGGGATTGATGGGCAGTGCAGCGTTCATCTCAATTTCCTCCAGCGTGATTCCCACAATTGATAAGAGAACTATGGCCAAATCCAGCTGATTCCACCTAACAGACAAGGAGAGGAAGGAAAAGAAACAATAAAATAATCATGCTTGGACAGGCACTCAAGAGTAGGGAATGATCTGTCAACAACAAGCACAAGCGTACACCTTCCCTCTCCCGTATAGGGGGCCAGGATCTTCGGTGTGGTATGAAATCAACTCCCTGCAGGTGGCACAGCCTCTGAGCCACAGGCTGCTGTAGGCTGTGACTGGGAAGTGTCCCTGCCCCCTTCCCATTCCCTCAAGTCTCCCTGCCATCCACTTGGAGCCACCCGGAGAGCTAGAGGGACCTCTGATGTGATGCAATACAGCTGCTCCCTTGTTCTATCACCTCCTCTCTTGAATTACTCTACTTGAGTATCTTCATTGACTTACAGCCCAGCACGACAAAGACAGTAAGAGGTGAAGCAATCGAGTGTCTTTTCTATGCAGTTTCCCTCATAAATGATACTGCTCATAGCAGCTTCCAACCACTCTGTCAGGACAAATGAAGCAAATGAGCTGATCTTGTGGAAAAGCATCCAATCTCACCCTGCTCCCCAGCAAGTCACCAGACCACAACGTGCTTTTATACACAGTTGCTTCTGGCCTAAATGTGAGGCAGAATAAGCTCTGTAGGGATTTGAAGGCAGTGGGGCTGAACACAACTACTTCTGTCTTTGCCAAAGGCTTTACAAAGCCAGCACTCAACCAAAGGACTGGTTTGGACTGCAAAGGAGACTTCTTCTGAGGAACTCTGAGACCTTACGTTGCTAAAACTACTCTTTTGAGGACTGGATTGGTGTCAACAGATCATTTCTGACCTCTAAGTTGACTCGGTCAGACTTGGTGGAGAGGCAGGTACCAGGGGAAAAAAAAAAGTAGCTAAAATTTAGTAAGATTTCCTGAATTTCTTCTGCAAAACAGTACCAGCAGTTCTTAGAATTTTTAGTTCCTACACTATAAAGTTGCACCCATGGAGAGAAAGTCCTTTGCTCTTTCTTGCACACAGCATGTAGTACAATCATAGCAACGCTACATTTACGCAGTACCTGGCTTTGAAACTGGGTCGACACAGCTCTCTCCCAAACGCACAGGAGCTTCAAAGACTCTCACCTGTCCTTAAAGAACCTTCGAAAACCAAACGCCACCAACTTCAGAACCGCTTCGAACACAAAGACGATGGTGAACACATAGTTGCAGTACTTCAGGGCTTCGTCCAGGGACTGAAAAGAGAGACACCAGTTAGACCAGTCCAAGCTATCCTCTCGTAGAGCCCCTGCCCTGGCAGGCACAAGGGTGACATAGGCACAGAGATGCAAGAAGTAAAGTCCTATTCGCTTGCAAAGCTCAGTTACAAAACTGCCCTAAATCACACAGCAAAACTCAAACAAAGGATTAGACGCTGATGCAAACAAAACCCTCTCAAGCATTAATACTGGTTGTGCTAAAAATGACAAGAGCTCTCAATCCTTCAGCTTCAACGCATAAATTGTCCAGCATTTGGGACCGAGAGAAATTTTGCCCCTTCCCCTAATAAACT
>NW_009709897.1:0-11348 GCF_000703405.1 Apaloderma vittatum | reverse complement strand
CCGCTTAACTTCGGGTAGACTAAAAGACTTGATGGATCATTTCTTTATTTCAGTGTGGCGATCCTTACGACAAGGGTTTTGCTTAAAAGGCTCAGGAAAAATAAATAACGTTGGAGACGGATTAAACCTCGCCTTCTTGAAAAATGTTACACCTCTAGAGCCGGGCAAAGTATGTCCATATTTGGTGCAATGTTCACGCTCTCTATAGAGCTGCTCTCGGAAGTCAGGAATCCACAGTGTTTATACTTTCAGATGATGAGTGTTTATAACGGGTTCCATTGGGACCGTAGGCCAACAATAGCAAAAGAATCTTGCTGGGCCCTTAAAATAGATAGTTGCAGAGTGAAACAGCTCTTTGGTTGGGTAGGGATTTGGGGAGAGGAGGGAGGGAAAGGGAATGTAGTTAAATGTAGTACAGGTCTCTTAGAAGAAAAAGAATCTAACAGCAAACATCAAAACAGACACAACTGGAAATAAGACGGAACAGAGGAGTCTGCAAAGCAGACATGTGGGATGGCCGGGCACCGATTTTCAAGGAGCAACAGCTAAAAGCTTTTCACGTGTTGGCATTCCTCAGTGTAGTACCATCCCGATTTTTGTTTCAGCACCTAAAGTGAAATGGCAACTTAAAACAATGTGGGAGAATTTACTACTTCATCTGAAGCACGCTGCCTGAGCCTGAATTCTTGTCCCATCTGTGATGGCTTGCATTCAGATTTACGCCACCGTGTTTCACATGAATATAAACTAAGTATAAATAAGACCTAATCTGGATAAATAACATTTACATGCGAAACAAAGGCTGTTACGCAAAGGAATTACGGGGGCAGAACAGCACAGAGTCAGTTGGTGTAAAACATGCTGGTGTTATCCTGTGGCTTGGTGCCCCTCTGGCTTAGCTTGCAGGAGGCATCTGCAGGTTACCCGGCAGACCGTGCAATTCTAGAAAAGTAAATGCTGAGCCCAGAGCTCTGTGAATGACAAACTGATGGAAGATGACTACATGCGGCAAATGGACAGGCTATATGATTTATGCCAAAGGGTTTCCGGGCAAAGAAGAATTTTACGATATATAAAAGAAAAGAAGGGTTGGTACTTAAGACTTAAATTCACTGAGGAAAAAGGAACGTTGCCGTGCATGCATTAACTCTGTGTTTATATCTGTCAGTGGAATATTCTAAAACTCTGGACTGTTTTGTACTCTGAGGGTCAGTCATGGCTGGGATCAGAAGAGGAAATATTTAGACTGGTCTCTCCTTAGTAAAAGCTCAGCTCACTCTCCATTAGTCTTATTCTCTGCTTTTTTTTACGCAAAAGCAGGGAAATCAAGCTTTTTGACTCCTGAATGGCAGAGCTGGCCCAGAGCTAAGAGGGATTGCCGTGCTGAGCCTGGAGCCTGCTGAGGTTTTCAAACACCAGGGCCTGGTCCCAGGGAAGCTGGGCTGGCTGCAGACCTCACCGGCCAACGGGATCCCAAGGGAAGTGAGCGTGTGGTCCTCTGCTACCCCAAGCTGCAACCACTGCACGGCTCGCTGGTTCTTACCTTTGGCTGGTTGTAGTGCTCCATCGACATCGTGATGACGTTGACGCCGATGATGAACGTGATGAAGAGGTCAAGGTAGTGGCTGGTGCAGAGGGTGTGAATGTACTTCCGTGCCGGGGAATAGTCAGCGTAGTAAGGCCTGCGCTGGGCTTCTGCAGGAAAAGAGAAAGAAAGGCAAGGCGATGAACGCGGGCCCTGCTGCGCGGTCGGCAGCCATCGCAATGTGGCCCACAGGTTGTGTCTTATGCACGTCAAGACTCGGCCCGTGGGAGAATTTATTCAAACAAACCACATGAAATGGCCAAATGCTTCTACCTAGAACCTTCAAGAACCACAGCGGGGTTATCAGGCTGAGCTGAACCTCTTGTGCCTGCAGGAGGGACCTCTGCAGCTCTGACAACCAGGTCAGTTTGTCTCACAAATGCTCTCTGTCCTTACTGCGCTGTCTCAGGCTAGAGGACAACTTCTTCACCTGGTGGGACTCTTGTCACAAGCCAGAAAGGGTGAGAAGCAGGATGGAAATGAGACCCCAAGCCAAGAGAAAAGCTTCAAACCCAGCAAAGCTTCAACTCCAGTTTAGAGGAAAGGCCAAGGGCAGGTCTCTTCGGTCTGGACTCTCATACGCATCTCTCCTAATCCCACTCATGTCAGGCATGTTCCACGTAAGTAAGAGAAGAACATAACCCGAGCTCAGCTTCTGTAAGAGAAGGCTTCTGGTGTATTTAAAGGCTCAAGGCAAAGTAGGGCACATGCATGAAGGTTAGAACCACACAGGAGAGCATCAACAGCAATGGAGCAGGGTGCTCAGCATCTGTCTCTACAAAGACTATCAGCACAACCTCCTCTGGAAATTAAAAAACAAGGGCATGGTTGCATCTGAAAAAAAACATTCAGGCTATGACCACATGGATTTAATATCTCTGCCTCTATTCAGGACTCCTCCTTTCTTCTCTTTGAAATGGGGAAATTTCTGCACATGACCAAGTTCCCAGGGCTGTTCCAAGGAGAGTGTTTGGCCATTGCCCTGCAACCGAGTTGTATTTACTTCATGTGTCTCTCTTAAATTAGACCGTGACCAAAAGACGGCTGCGGGCACTCGGATGGAGTTCCATTCTTTTCAAAGTTAGGAAATGTAAATATTCAAAAAGTGTGCTTAAGGCCAAAGTCAGCCTTACTGTAGATTTGGCAAGTGGAAGAGACACGTCAGGTCACACTACGTGAGAGCAGGATTGTTTAACAGGATTGGGTTTGATTTTTTTTCAAATGTTTCAGCAGTTTCAGCTTTAAATGTTTTTAACAGGATTGTTTTTGTTTTTTTTTCAAATGTTTCAGCAGTTTCAGCTTTAAATGCTAGGAAAAGGGAGTTGCTTCACCTTAAAAAATAACAAGGGAAGTTAAGTTCAAAAGTACTCAGTGCCCCTCTGAAATACATCTCCCACTCCTCTCATCTTGCTAATGTTTTTCAGATGGGAGTGACTCTCGAACTGTGGTGGGGGTTTTTTAGGTAGTGCAATTGATGCCAGATTAGAGTCCAAAACCCTAAAATAAATTGGATAAAGGGAAACTGAATCTGTTGCTCTCTTTCAACACTATTTTTTTTTTCCTGGTAGTTAAAAGTGGAGTGGGGACATTTGAAAAACATTTCCTTCTGACCGGGGTCACCTAGACTTCTTTTTTCTGCTAATGGGTGTGGAAAAACAAGATGAAAGTGAACGCAATTGTTTCTGAATACATTTTTCTGTTGCTTTTATGTGTCTAAGTCCTACCAGTCATCTTGGACTGGTAGAGCCGTCTTTGCTATTGAGCTCAGCTAATCTTCCGCTGTGTCTAAAAAATAATAATAAAAACATTGCAGTACAATACTTAAGCCTGTACAATGCGCCTTCATGTGTTCAGGATTACGACATACTCTTTTTTTTTTTTTTTAAAAGTCTTCTTGGGAATGCAAAAAATCAGCTTGTTGAGAAGTCTGAGAATACCCCAGGTAGTCAAATGTTGCACTAAAGGCCTATTTATCAATGATAAATTGGTGATTAATGGATCTCAGAAGAACATTAGCAGTGATGGGCAGTGTGTGAATACCCTGGCTAGGAGTGCACGAGGAAAACAGGCTGTGGGTGACTTCAACCCCTCTCTAACCTGCCCAAATGAGAGCACTGATCAACTATTCAGCAAAAGATCACACATTTCTTATGTTTTACAAACTACTTATTCTAAAGCACAGTTACAAGAAGACATTTTCCACTGCAGAGCCACTGAACAGAAAATGCTCTAGGCTGCCCGTCAGCAAGGCAGCTCTCTCTTTACATGGGCTGGATACACAAGTAGTAAGAAGAACCCCCCCAGCCATAAAGGTGGATCTGGTTTATTGTGTGCGAGCGGCTCAGAGGTCTGTGCCTGTACCTTCTGCCAATGCTCAGCACTTGCTACACGTGGTAACCTGGCTGCTCAGAAAACTTGGGACAGGTTTAACTTCCGATGAGAGAGCTCCTAGGAAACGCCTTACTCATTTAGGATGTCCTACACCCCTGAAGCCAAGTTAACAGATGGAAAAGAAACTTTTCCTGGGGACACACATACAAGGACAGTCTGGGATAAAGTTGACAACGCTTCAAAACACATGCAACACCACTGTCATGCTCAGTGCAGGAACCCATGCAATGTCCATTAGAGGAGATACTGCTCATGCGAGGCTAACGGTGGTGGGCAGGGGGTGCGGGAAGGACAGGTCAGCTTCTGTTCTCGGCGATGTTGAGGTTGGGTCAGGACAATCCCATGAAGGCAGCAGGGTGAAAGCAGTGAGAGATCAGCCACAAAGCTTCACCGCAACTCCAATCCCCTCCGAGCAGGACAGAGGCTGCATTTCAGAGCTCCGCGGCCCCCAGCTCTGCTGGATCACTGTTCACTCCCGGTCCCTTTTGGAACGGGAGTTTTACTTCAAGTCCACAGCACAGCAAGTGGCTCTGGCCTTGTCTCAGTTCAGACACACATTTTTACCCCCTAGTGAGAATATATTGTTATTCTCCCCAGTCTGGGTGTAAGGGTTCGCTGCGCACACCTACTGCTACAGCCTGGGCAACCAGAGATGTGGGAGCTGCAGGAGAACCTGCAGGAGAAGAGCAGGGAACCATGGGGCTGCAGGCACAGCGAACAGGAGATGTAATGCATCCCTAATTCCAGGAGGCAAAATGCAACCTGTGCCTGGTTTCTCCAGGGAAATGGTTTCCGAGATGAGACTCCTATCAGCCAACTCACAGATTTACATCAAACAGGTATCCCTTCAGCTGCAGCTGATGGTTTGAGTTGGTGGAAACGCAAGAGGGAAAGGAGGAACCATCGAACACAGGCAAAAGGAAAACCACAGTCCTTTTTTGCCCCCACTTCTGGATGCTGGCTAATGCTCGAATCTCACCTCTCTGCAGAGTATTTTAACTTCTTTGATTGTGATTCTGCTGACATGAAAATTAATGAAGCACTGTCTCCTAGCTTAAAAGCATTTAGGTTGGCATTACAATTGCTAGCTACAGCTCCTCCATTATTCTCCTCTGCATGAAACATTAGAAAGCCCTAATGGGTTTATATGCATGCTTGGCACAGAGTAGCTCTATACCTGCAGCTGCCTGGAAAAATAAGCAAGATGGTTTGATAATTCCCTGGATGCAAATACTAAACACTCAGATACGCAGTGCCCAAAATTTTAGTTACAGCTTAAATGTTTCTGCTGGATACAGAGATGGTTGTGGCACTGAGACGATGGGCTAATTTAAATACTGCTGTGTGCTGCTCACCCCTAGAGAGAAAGGCTTACAGTCAGTGCTCTGAAAGGTATCTCTGCTGGGTCTTAAAACAAAACTGGCTTCTTCCTTCTACAACGTCCTGACGCTCAGCTCTGTGCTGGCAAACACCTCAGAGAAACACAGCCGTGGCCATGCTCTTCTTGCACAGAGTGGAAATCAGGGAAAAGCATTTGACTTTCCCGAGTTCTCAGTTTTTGGGGTCTTCCCAGAGCCCAGCGAGTTGGTGAAACTCCTGCAAAGCACTCTCTGCTTCCCAGCTAGGGCCTCGCCCAGGGCTGGGTCAGGTATTTCCTGCGTTGCCTGTGCTGCTTTCGGCACACAGTGTCACCCAGACCCTGCTCACAGCCTTTGAAGCCCAGAGCATCGCTTGGGTTTGACCTGACACCGCGCTCTGCTCAGCGGGCCAGCGGCTGCTGGCTTCACAGCAGATACAGCGGCTTGGATTTGGCCCCGAATCCTGAACGCAGAGGAGATCAAGCTGATCCATGTGGTTTTTAATCAAAAACTCTAATCTGGGGAGGCTGGTTTCGGTCGGTGTCTTCTGAGAATCTCATTAAAAAGGTTAGGAGCCGCAAGATTATTAAATTACACTACACTTATTTACTTAGTAGATATAGCGGATAGGGGTAGGGTCTGTCAGAAGAATATTCTAGTTTATCTTGAATCTTTACCTTCAGATGAAAAAGTACGCTGCGCCGTTCTGCCTTTAAAAACCGCCCCATCAAATGCATTTCAACTCCCTGCCTTCTTTTTTCATGTGAGCAGAGCTGAGTGGCAAAGCCAGTGCCTTTTTGCACTGCTGGCCCTGGCCTCAGCTGCAGGGCTGTGTCCTCCACGGGGCAATCCCTCTGCCAGGCTCATAGCTCTGCACACACGATCCAAATCCTGGACCCAGCTTGCACAGTCTGAGATTCACACTCAGGGCTCGCTCAGATGGGACCATCCAGGCACCGATAAGCTGAGCTTTAAACCATTTCCAGGGCTGAGTCCATGCCCACTATGGCTCAATGGTGCGTTTCTGTGTGCGTAGGTACTCACAGATGCCCAAAGAGCTCGATACACAGAAACACACACAGGGCTGCTACACACAGAGGACGTTAAGGACCGGAGACAGGACACAGAGACAAGATGCCAGTCAGACAGGGCGAGTCCAGATGGACGGGCGTTGCTCACATAGCACATCTAGATTCTACTCTTGTTCACAGCACTAATTCTTCCTCCCTTCATGCTCTTTTAAGGCCAAATGCTAGAAATGGCAACTGCAGTAAAAGCAGGGCGCTCTGCTAGGCTTCCCAAGGCAGGCTCCTTGCTCTTCTGCAGAATCACTGCTTTCCTGTGCCCATCCTGCCCCGTGGCCACCGGCCTCTCTCTCGCTCCTCCCCATGGGTGACACACGCACACAGCGCTGGGGCACGTGGAAAGCTGGCCAGCCCGCCATCGTCACCCTGCAGCATCCCAGCATGCCTGCACGTACACACAGACACATCGCCCCCCCCTCCAATACTCCGCCATGCACGGCACCATCCACATCTCGCATCTTTCTGAGTCTGCCACGTCTTTTCACCAAATCCATCACCTTCTAAATTACCTAGGAGGTGAAAACTCCTCCTGTTTACATTGAAAAAAAAAAATCCATTCAAATGAAAAGAGGAAGCTTCCAAAATGCATATTAGATATTCAGGTTCACCTTGTTAACAACTCCAATTTGGGTGCCAGGTTGTCCCTGCTGAGCAGAGGCAGGGAGGAGACCTGAGAGGCAGATGATCTGAGGTAACCTCCTGGAAGCCCAGCACATGGCCAAATGTTTAGCCTCTCAGTTGCTATATTGGACTTGATCGCCTTCCAGAGAGCTGTCCTACTCCCTGCGCACTCTCAGTGAAATGTTACAACCCACATCTGTGCAACGCCTGGGTCTGCGGTCTGAAATATCTCCTTGACTTTATCCTTCGAGATAGCTGGATAAAGAGAGGCAATGGAACAGAGTCCCTCACTTTGACAGGGACTGGCTCTTTTGGTGTCCAAGCAGTGAGCCACAGATGGGCTGGCTTCTAATAAGATTTACTTCCTAATCAGCAACAGCAAGTGGCTGCGGTTAAGTTACCCCTCCTTACCTGGACCCCAACTTATTTTATCTAAGGCTTCTTGATGTAAATCAGCTTCTTTTTTTTTTTTTTTTTTTTCCTCCATATCAGCTCTAAGTTTATCTGCACGTCTTCTTGGGTCAGGACACTAAGGTTGAAATATTGCAAAACAGGAAGACTCCTGAGAGCCTGAAACTGAGTTCACTTACTGTGCTGTAAACGCTGCCTTCAGGATTTCCACTTCTAATCCTAGCTGGAACCTCAAACTCAAAACACCAAAAGGGGAAAAAGGGAAATGAAATTGCATCTGAACTCTTCTAAATCTCTGAAGAGATTCGATGCCTGTTTGTGGCTAGCTAGTTTGCTCTAGATTTCCTTTTAACCCAGCTACTTAACTCACAAGCTAAAATGAAGCAGGCTTGCCCTTCGCTGTGGTGTCAGGTCAGTCTGTCATTAAGATCCTGTGGGACCACAGCGCAAACGTTTAGTGCTGAGGTCTCCCAAGGCTCTAATAAAGAGGATCACAAGAGCGGGAGAGCTGCGAGGAACACAGCTGCCTGCCTTCTGGAGGAAACTGGTTGGGGTTTCTACTAGCAGAGCCTCTGACTGATATGTCCTTAGAGCCGGGCAACAGGCTATTCGATCTAACTCAGTTTTCCTGCTGGAAAAGGATGCCTGTGGCTTGATGTTTGGGACACAGCCAGCCATTTGTCACACGAAGGTATTAGGTCCTTACAGGAGATGACGTGGGGCAGCACAGTGCTAAGCAAAGAGCCACAGGGCTGCAGAGGCAAGCGAGGCCAGAAGCCTTCAAGCCTTATCCCTGACTAAGCTCATCTCTGATTGCAGTGGCCAAAGTGGCGTTCCCTCACTTACTGGTAAAAAACGTTTGCCAGCATCTACCCCTGTGCATTAAAACCAGCTGGGAAGTCTCTGTGGCTGGTGTCCTGGCAGTTTGCCTGGGAATACTCACCAGGTACTATAGGCAGCTTGTCCCTGGTGCAGCCTGCCAAGGAGCAGCGGAGGTGAGAATTAATACATGAGAACCCCTGGGAAGGTTTGGGTAAGGAAAGGAACACAGGCTCAGGTGTTTTTCTAGCCTGGTTTGATGGTCCCTACTATATTCACTAAGAAAGAGATTTCAGCTAAAGGTCTTCTGTTGCACCCTAACGGCCTGTGCCTGGCCAGGATGTCCATGTGGACTATTTGCAAGGACGAAATGAGTCCCAGCACATCGCTCAGCAGGGAAGGGCTCCCCCAGCCTGTGATGGGGCAAGCATCTCTTGTAATGGACATCTGCCAGAGGAGAATTTTCTGGACAGCCTCATCTTGGGGCTCCATTCCTCTTCCCCAGGGCTGTCAGTTCGTTCATGCCCTCATGCAGCATGTTTTGGGCATGCGGGGCCATGCGCTAGGACTCTTCAAAAGCATCGCGACTATTTGTTTTTGCCTAAGGCAAGACTTAATAAATCAAACCACCACCACCATCAGATGCAAGCGGCACATTAAGCCACGGGGCCACCCCCCGGGACTGGCCTTCAGGCACACAGTAAGCATTGCAGCTGTTTACTCCCTGCATCCCTCAGTCACACCACGAGCTCCCGCTCGGTGCTTGGGACACCTTTACCTTGCAGAGTGTGATAGAGGACTCTGCTCAGGGGAGGATTTTCTCCTCGGCCAAGTAAACAGGAAACGCTTTACATCAGGCTTGTAAAGGACAATTCCAGAGTGTCGGCAACCCAAGGCTTAAGGTACCACCAAAGAGGTAACGAAACAAAACAGCCTCTTGAATCCCATGGAAACAAAACCAAAGGAAAACGAAAGTCTTGCTTTGGGAGCAGGCAGGGCTCAGAAAGATTTTGGTTTGTAACACAGTCTACCGACCAGACAGGTATATCTCCTTACTCCTGCGCTTTTTCTCCAAGCGTCTCAGCCGCTTCTCCTCCCGACGCCGGGCCTCCTCCGCCTCCTGGTGCTGTCGGCACTTGTGGAAGTTCTCCACCACCACCCCCACAAACATGTTGAGCACGAAGAAGCTGACGATGAGCAGGAAGGAGATGAAGTAGAGAAGCATCCAAGGGTTGTGGTTCTGGATGGGCTGGTAAGGTGGGGAATTAAAAAACAGGAGAGAAGCGGCATAAGACAAGATGTGAATAAATCAGGATATTGGGCACTCTGTAGTAACAGTACACTTCTGTGGGGAGAACAGGGCTGAGAGAAGTCAGGAGATCTTTCCTAAACCAGTTTCCTTTTATTTCCTTTCTCATCGACTAGAATTTTACTTCTGTTGTAAAATCCATCCAAGCCTCCAGAAGCTGGCTTACAGGATTCAATTATTTTGGTATTCATTTCATACAGCTTAAGAGGAATCTCAGTGCATCATCACACCTGCAAGGTGATTTTAGTTAAGGATAGGCTCCAACTTTGGGTGGTTTTTTTATTTTTTTGAGATGTGAGCTTATGGTTAACGTTTCTCAGTTCTCATGAGATCTTCAGAAGCAGGGAAAAATTATCTCCAAAGTGTAAGTGCACTTCTGATGAGGTACTACTCATCTAAGACTCTTGACTTGCCTTTGCAAATGCCCCATAACACACAAATTTAACGTCTCTTTTACAATATTTCTGGTTGTTTCCCAGCTCTGCTCCTTCCTGGGTTTTCAGAAGCACCAGAGTCACCCAGGCAAGAGACTTCTGAGAGCAACATGTCTGGACTCTGCAGTACATTTACCTGTTGGTCGATACCCACAGCATCCAAGCCATCGTACATGATGTTCACCCAGCCATCCTTGGAGGAGAGGACAAACAAGGACATGAGGGCCTATAAGAAAAAAAACAAACAGGAAAGATGGGTCCTGTGATCCCCAGGCACAGCCAATGCTCAGTAAAACCAATCCACAGCTCATAAAATATCATCTGGCCTGGAGATAGCAGAGAAGTGCAACATATCGTGGCTTGCTTTTACCTATTATTTCCACACCTGGCCAACTATGGTCGTTAACACTCCTTTCCCCTCACATATAGGTTGACTTTTGCTCAGACACCTCAGGCTTTCCAGTTACCAAAGCATGATTAAAAATCAATACGCCAGGCTGGCCCAGTGTCACGGGGTTTTAAAAAGCAATAACACATTCCAGCTCCTATTATAGGCTGCCCTGGTTTTCAGACATAGAAAGCACCTTATGTTTTTAATTTGCAGATATAACAGTTAGAAGTCAAGAGATTAAAAGTAACGGTTGAGGTCTGTACATGAGGGACTGGATGCAAAAGCAGTGGCTTTAAGACAACACTCTCCTATGAACAAGGAGCTGTGGAACTCTAGTAAGTCTGACTGCAAGAGATCAAGAGGTGACCTGATCTATTTCTGCCCAGTCAGGATTGCTTCTGATCGATGAATATCTACATCGTTCTTGGAAACTCCCCATGATGGAGGTTCCACACCCTCCTCAAGCAATACATTTTAAGTGTTCACCCATTCAGAACTGGTACAGAAAATCCCTTCTGTGAGGACTTTACCTGTCCCAAATTGTCAAAATTGTACTTCCGTCGAACCCATTTGTAGCGGGCGTTAGTGCAGTCAGTCTTTGTAGTGATGTTTTTTACATCAGGCCCATCACAGTAGTAGAACTTGCCTTTAAAAAGCTGTATTTGAGAAGCAACATAAAAGGGAAAAACAAAAAAAAGAAGCAGCTTTGAGAAGTCTGTCATCTGATTTATCTTTTTTCCCCTAGTACAGCTGTTTGCCAAGTTCAAATTCCTTTCCTTTCCTTCCAGCTCACATACTCAACACACAGAGCAGGAAAACACCTTGGGTGAAACTTCAGGCCTGGAGACATTGTTGTGCATTGCCTCAGACACAGAAGGAAGGTGACCTGTCTTGTTGGGATGACAACAATCTCCCCTCTAAGGAAGAGATATTATATATATATA